>NC_059133.1:84034935-84287435 GCF_020740605.2 Lemur catta
ATCAAGATTGAGTCCTGGTTATCCCTTTTAGTTGATATATGACCTCCACAAACCTCTCCCTTGCTCACCTCATAGTATATGATATGATCATTCTGTCAGACTCAGTTCCTAGTAACTGAAACAGACATCAAATAATGTATCTTCTAAGGTGCATTTGAGACCTGAATACTCAAAAAAGAATAATATTCTCTTTTGGTCATCCGAAATATGCAAAGAGAACCCAAATAAAAGGGATATTTTCATTGGAAAGTGAAGTGTCTGCTCTATGGAACAAATAAGATACTCAATTATCTCTGAGGATAAACAATTTTCTATATTCTGCTATGCATAAAACATGAGATAAATGACCATTTGTAAGACTATAGATTAAGTATAGTTTGTGCATGTGTTTCAAGTGTAATTTCCATAGGTCTATCTGTTGTTATTTTCCGTAATCAATTCAATTCTTTATTGGCTGTGTGATCTTGTAGAAGTTCCTCTTCTTAGACATAGTTCCTCATCTGTAAAATGGGGAAATTACTTCTATATATTTTCTTATATTATCTTCAGAATTGAATAAGATCATACATGTAAAACAATCCAATGCCACCACCATCACCATCCAAATGATGATTCACAGATTATATGATGACTGAAAAGAAGTGAGGACACTCACTTGGCAGTCGTACTTCATTGTTTTAATTGCACTTTTATCATGACTATTCTACAATTTGATTTTCTGGAAAAAATAGCATTAACTTTCTCTCAAATTTGTCTGCCCTCTGTTTGTTTCTTCCTGGTCTTCAGCATCCACATAAACAGACAAGTGCCAGAATTGAGTTGTGCACCCCATAGTTTTGAAAAGATAAATTTCTTGCTGTGGAATGATTTTAGTATTTGGCACCTGTGTAATAAAGTTCCAAACCTTTTATCTTTATGGCAGGAAAGAGCCATGGCTAGGTATAGAAACCAATGCTTGTAGCTCTTAAGAACTGAACTACCTTGGAAGCAATAATGGAATGTTAACAGCAACAAAAATTAAAAAAAAAAAAAAAGATTTAGGAAAGAGAAAAAGAGAAGGCAACAATTTGAGAAAAGTCCAGTAAGAAATTTCAGTTACCATTAGGATATGTTCCAAAAATAAAGGCCCCAGGGAACTTAGATTAATCCATCATTTATCTTACCCACGAGGTGGATCTGTAAATGACTTCATTGATCCACAGCTGTGTTCAGTATCTTATGCAACAGTGGATCAGGCAGAAATAAGATTGTGTGGGCAAAGGGGCATTAATAGAAAAGATTGAGCTAGAATTAGCTTCTCAGATTCTTTGCTAGCGTGTCTTGACAGCTTCCACCTGTTTGGTTTTAAACTCGAAGGAAATTTCTTCTTACATGATTATTATCATGGAATGCTGCTCAAGGCTGAAGCAGTTCTTTCATTTTTTTTCATTGGTCAAATAAAGGATATTTCTAAAGACATACTATTAAATCATTTTCTAGTCACTGATCTGCAAAGTGTATAGTTCAATGGCTATTTATGGGGGATTTTAAAGCTAGTCTGTAAAATTAAAAAAAAAAATCCATTTCCTTGAAAAAAAAAATTCACTCAGAGACAATTTAAAAGAACTAATGTTCTTTGTGAGTAAGTTCCAGGGAGGTCCCAGTCAGAACAGATTCATGTTCTATGAATTAAGAGCATCTTCCAGATAGCATCTTACTATTCCTTCAAGATTAAAAAAGGAAACATATTAGCATTATCCACTGCTCAGGAGCGTGTCTCATAGAAGTAGCTATGGCAGCACAAGGTTGCTACAAATCTCCAACAATACTATCATCTGACCCATGTGAGTTTGTAATTCCAGAACAATGATGCTGGTATACATTTACAAAGATTACCTGAAAACATTGCTGAAACAATGTTATGTCTATGTGTATCAAAATGAATTCAATTTTGGTTCTGAAATGGCAACACTGAAAATTAGCCCATTGAGAAATTTGCTTAATTTCCCATGTTACTTATTCTGGCCAAATTTTTATTGGAAAGCAGTCTGGTTTTTCAATAAATAATCCAGGAAGATCGAACAAGATTTTTATTTAGTCACACAGGTGAACTTTCTCTCTCCCCAAACAAGTTTCCCCTTTACATCTTAATCAATGCACTTTTAAGTTACTGCCCTTGCTTATGAAAGAATTGGTGCATGACTCAAATATTGACTATTTTGCTCCTCTTACCACGAAGATGTGATTTGGCTGGCTCAGGGGTAACTTCATGTGTGGGGCCATTCGTGAGGAACTTGTATTGGTATTATATCTATTATTTTTATTGGTTAGCAGAGGTTAACTTTTTCTCCTGAACTATTTTACTTAAAATACTTACTTTGGTATTAGAAATGAGAGTGGAGTATGTATAGAAGAGTTACATATTTATTATTTGAGCAGCTTTAAAAATGCAACATATGGGGAAAAAAAGTTATTTCAAGTGTTGGAGTGTCAGTTATAAAGGTGACCAGTGATAATGTTTTGGTTGCAAAGCAAGCCACTCTGGGTCAGCCCACATGATTAAAGCCTTGAAATATATATGCACCTCATGTGAGAGGTTTGAGTGAAACTCAAATCACAAAGGCTAAGTTACAAGTCTGAGGAGGCATAAAACAAACAAAATATTCACATAAGCTGTGATAAGGAGATTAAAAGATTTACAGAAAGAATAGAAACCTTGAGGACATAAATTGTAAAGAATTGTCAAAAATCTTGGAGACAACATGGAACTTTCATAAGATATAAAACAGAAACCTCCTGCCAATTTAATTTAAATCTCAGAGTATAAAAGAGCATCCGATGATATTTTCTCATATAATTTGAACAAGAAATAAATAACTTTTTCTGGAAGAATGACTGAGTTAAATATATTTTGGTCAACAAAATGAGATCAAAATGAAGCAGAAAGTTGTTTTTTTTTTTAGTCTTCTATTATTCAATGTTATCTGAAGAGTTGAAATATGCAATAAATATAATATGTGCAACAGTCAAGACTGTTTCAGTGCAATTGACAAAAAGCAAAAATATACTATGAGACATATGAAAACAGATATATTAGCCTCTTTATCTAGTAAATTAAAGAGCTTTCAAATCCAGTGGTTCAAAGGATGTCATCAGGTTACTTATTCTTTTATCTGCCATCTTTTGTCATCTTTAGAAGGCAAGCACTTGGGAAATACTGAATTCCTTGTTAATGGAATTGTGCAGAAAAAAATTGAATGTTTCACATATCATACTGAGGACATTGGGAAGAGTGGGTATACTAGGTGAGATCAACGTCCTTCAAACGTTATGATTCCCTGATGCTATTGTTTTATCAAGAATCTGGAGATAGATACTTTTAAATTGTTAAAAACAGATGCTTACCAAAATCAATTAAAATAAATGATAAATATTTATGCAATTGCAGTAGGAAATCATGTTTTAAAGTAAAACTCCAATTTATATGCAACTCCCAGTAACGATATTGATACCTTAAATGTCAAGTAGTTTTGTTGTCATTGTTGTTTGTTTAGGGGAGAGTGGCAAGATTTTAATATATCCATCCAGTCAGACAGCTAGCTGGTCAGAAAGCCATTTGTTTATTCATTTGTAATTATATATTGAGCAGCAAATATGTGCCAGGCCTTTTTCTAAGAGCATGACATACAGTGGTGATCTTATTAGACGTGGCCCCTACTCTCACACAACTCTCATTCTAGTGGAAAATTCGGGCCAAAAACAAGCTCACAAACAAATAATTTAAAATAAAATGGGGAGAGGGTTATATAGCATGATCAAGAAAGGCCTCTCTGAAGAGCTGACATTTAACTTGAGACTTGAAGTTTGAGGTATCCACCTTGTGGAAAGAATCACAAAGACTATTCCAGTGAAGCAAATATCAGCAAAAGTCTTGAAAGTAGCAAAGAGTTGACCAAATCGAAGATATAAAGAAAACCTTTGCGATTGAAATCAGAAAGAAAAAAATGATATGAGGTATAAATATGAAAGGAGAGAGATACCAGATTATGTACATTTAGAGTTTGGATTTCATATTAAATTCAAAAAAACCCACTAAACTACTTTTATATAGAGAAGAAACATGATTTTATTGTTTTTAAAAAATTTCAAAAGTAGATGAGTAGAAAATGTACAGAGAGTAAGAAAGAGCAAAAGGAGAAAAATAATGAATTTCAGGTATAATTTTAGGCAAAATTGATACTATATGCTGATAAATTTAAGAGCTGTGTTTTGGGCAAGTTTAGGAAACCATAAACCACTTTGGAAACTCTACCTAATATTAAAAACAGCACCCTCCCTCTGGTGGTAGCAGGTCAACTATCACTGTTTGTTAAAAATAAATCCCCACCAAATGAGAGTCAAGAAGATTCACAGCGTTTTCCCTAAATAAAATGTATTATGCTGTACTGAGTCAATACACATTTCAATAACTCCTTAAACGTTTGTAACCGTTGTAGGTAATGGCTACCAAATTGTGTGGCAAAACATTTAACAATAAAATGTTAAAAAAGGAAAGAATAACCTACATCTGAATAGCAGCAGTTTTCCACCTTGTTTCTCATTCATTTTCTTCGAGACATTATAAATTTGTGCAATAGGTATTATTATTATCATTTTACAGATGCAGTAATCGAAAATTCCAAAGTTTCAGTGACTTGCCTAAGGTTACAAAACTAAAAAAGCAAGTCCTGCTCAAACCTAGGTCTTCTGACTCTTCCCCATGAACTCATTCCACCCTGTAACACTGTCCTCTCCAGCAAATTGGATCTGTCCTATGTTACCTCATGCTTAAATATGAATTTGTGCAAAGTGACTATATTAAAAATCTGCCTGTAATACCAGGCTAGCAGGAATAGTCACAGAAAGAAGGTGGGAATTTAGCCTCTTTAGTCAAACTTTGGCCTTTCTGTTTAGACTGCAAATTAGTGCTGATTGTGATAGAGGTTTCCATGGTGTAGGCACTAGTCTTTCATGAACTGAACTTACACCATCAACGTTTAAAGCTGAAAGCCATTAGATAACAGGAACTTAGGTCACTTGTTACCATTAAGAATTTATGCAGCACTTTATATTTGGAAAGAGGTCAATGAAATGGAGACAGATTTGAGTGCTGCCTAAATGGACAAATCTGTGCTGGCATCCCTGCGGCACAGTGGCTTCATAATTTGGTTTTCATTCTTTTTGATTTACGGTAGAATGTAGTATAACACAGGGCACAGTTTAAAACACAGAGAGCCTTTAGCCATACTGAACCAAAAAAATACCATATTTATTTTAAGTTAACAGCTTTATCATTAACTATTCCAGGGTATCAGTAAAGATCAGAGATCCAATTTATTCTTTGGTCCTCAGGTTTTAAGGAAAAAAGTAAAACTTAGGTATATCAGGCTTACTTCTTATTGAAACAATTTAGCAAACTTTTGATTCAAAGGTATTCTTTGAAGTCAAGTCACAAGCAGGTTTCAATCCTTGTGTCTGCCACATTATAGTTCTAAGACTTTTAGGTAGGTCATTTAACCTTTCTGTATCTTTAACAGCAGTTTCAGAGGGATTAAATAAAATACATGGGTATTACTTATTATTTTTGGCCACCTAGCCTCTGATCTAATTTGTGCTAATAGAAGCTGCTATTTCAGATATTATACTTAGTTTTTATCCTCCCTGTGGCTATGAGACATGCACTTGATCTATAATTTGACAACCACTAAAGTTACCCTAGATATTAATTTAGAAGCTAATGCTGCAAAGAATTTTGGGCCCCCAAAGAAGTGGCAACAACTATGCATATTTTTCCGAGGGCAGAAGTTGGCAGTGTTGGCAGCAGCATCCACTGTCTGGTACCCATGGTGTCATCCAGCGTACCAGATGCCATATGGGCATCTAGCACACAGAAATGGAAGTGAGACTATCACTGACCCTGTTCTGCTGCATGATTTTTGGTTTTCCTCCTGGCTCTTTGTCCCTTCCCATGATAATTTGGGTTTTCTGATTTTTTTAAATACATTTTTTGTTTAGCTAAATCATCGCTAATCATCCTATGTTGCTTGCACCAGTGAATTTTGGCCTAAGAATCAAAGTAGTGAATTGGGTATCCGTAAGTTTTAGGAATCATCTTTGGAGATTTTGAAGAACCTTCTTATATATTATTTCCCTTAGGCACTAGAGTAATACAATCAAAAGATTAGCAATGCACTAAAGGAACTGATGGTCAGAGATGTCACGTGATTTTCCCAGTACTACATTTGGGAACTGACAAACTTAATCCTTTCATTTTCCTGACACTATGTCTTGTATTTATTATTAAGCCCCAGCTGTTTAGACATGACATTAATGTGGGTTCTGGGGTACCCATCTTAATAAAGAACAATAATGCTTATTTAAGTCGTAAGATGTTGCATAAAAGACAACTTCTTTTATGTAGAACATCCAGCCACCCTCAAATAGCACACTTATTATGGTTATTATAACATAAAGCTTTGTTATATAATAAGCATGCTTATTATGGTTATTATAACATAAAGCTTTGTTATATAATAACCATGCTTATTATGGTTATTATAACATAAAGGAGACATTTTGACTAGTCTCCTTCAGTCTCCAATGTCCTATCATGCCTGATAAAACAAATATATATGACTTTCTGATTTTTAAAAATCAGTGCTACAATATTAAAATTCTATATTTAATATAAAATATTCTAAATTAACTTGAAAATTCACTAATTCCTATGGCATACAAATATATGACTTTAAATAAAAATTTAGAAGTACTCAAATACCTCATTTCCTAGAAATTCTCAATTTCATTCGAGGTTAACTATACTACAAATATATTACTTAACTATTTCCTTGAGAACCTTATAAATATTACTTTTAACTGCTAGAAAATACCTCACTTTTGGAAAATCATATTTTATGATGAGATTTTAAATTGGTACACCAAATTTAGGTTATGGCACAAATTCATAAAGTTGAACATGTGCAAACTCTATAATTCAGAAATCCCCCTTCTACACATGTACTTAGAAGAACTATCACATTTTTCTAACCATGACTCATATACAAGAATATTAATTATGACACTGCTTATAATAGCAAAATATTAGACAAAAACCAAATGTCAATCAAGAGGAGAATGCATAAATTGTGACATGTGGACTGTAAAATGTTGGAAAGGATAAATGATAGCTGCAAACAACATGGATAATCTCAGATATGTTAAATTTTAAGCAGCAAAAGCAGCAAGTCAGAAAATAAAATCATACTTTATGATTTCATTCATAATAGTTCAAAACCAGACAAATCTAAATGATATTTTTTAAGGTGTCTTCACTTTTGAAGCAATCTGTATGACTCCAGTGTAGGCTTCTTTGTTCTCCCTCCACTGGTCAAGTTGCACAGAACACATTATTATGTCCAGGTCTCTAAATGTTCCCTCGTAGCTACCTCAATACCAGAAAGCCCAACATCTGCTTGTTGCAGGGGTCTCTTACAGTAAATTGGTCTGGTCATGGAGGCACGTTCTAACTATGCCACCTTCCTTAACCTTTGGAACCACATCTCCCTGCCTGCCTCCTCCCCCCAATCGCCTTCCTCCCTACTCATTTCCCAGTCCAGGCTCTAGCACACCAGGTGCAAATCATAAATTCAATTATTATGACTAAGTAATGCTGATAGGCTAATGCTACTCATTGAACAACTAAGAAACCTGTGGTTATAAAACACCATTTTTCTTAATTAATAGATTTTGTAACACTGGCCAAATGTCAGTAGTTCTGAATGTAAGTATGGGGTCAATCCAGAGCAAATGAGATTAACTCATGTTCTACAGTATATATCATGGCACCTGTACACCATTGGTATGGGATTATTGACTACATGTCAAAATATATGTTTATATTTACATGAATAATTATTCACTGGCCTGTCTGTCTCTACGTTCATCATACCTCTAGTCTTAGTCCAGCTGCTGATTTTTGAACCATCTCTGTTCCTAAGTAGGAGAAATATAGGGAGTATCTTCTTCAGTCAGCCTCATTTCTGCCTTGTCAATGGTTCCTTTTCAACAGCTTTATCTTTCACAATGACTACAAAAAGTGTTACTGCCTACTAAGCACATTTTATATTAAGCACTGAGCTCAATACAACACACACACACAAATGTATTACCTCTTTCAATACATACAACTTAAAGAAATGCAGATATTGAGATTCAGAGCATTAAAATAACTTTCCCAAGTTTAGATAACATACATATTTGTTAGGAATGCTTTTAGCTGCAAGTATCAAACACTTGATCACAATATATTATTAATAAATAAATTGGAAATCATTTTTCTGGCATAAGAAGTCAATAGCCCTGGCCTAGGTCGTACAGTGACATCAGCACCCAAGTCTCTATGATGCTTTTGGCCTTTTTTTTTTTTTTAATAGTTATGAGCATGCTTCTACAGTGACACGAATTATGTTTGCATTTGAGGCAGGAAGAGGGCGAAAAGGGACATCCAAAAAATTTTAAAAGTCCATCTTAACAGACAAGTGAAATTTTTCATAGACATTCCCGATTAATTCTGCTAAGGTCTTATGTGGCAGAAGTGTCACATGGATGCACTCAGCTGCAAGAGAGACCAGGAAAGGCAAGGAAGAAAGGGTTTGTGGTTGGGTGTTGGTTAGACCAACAAAAGTATCTGCCTAGCAAGGGAGTGGCAGTCCCTGAATTCAAAAATACAGTATTAAACAGCCTCTCCTCTCATTCTCTTTGAACTAAACTGGTGCTCTCATGTCAGTAATCAGGTCTTATATGTTCTTCTTCTTTTTTTTAGATCTTTCTTTCCTCCTTCCCTCCCTCCCTCCCTCCCTCCCTTCCTTCCTTCCTTCCTTCCTTCCTTCCTTCCTTCCTTCCTTCCTTCCTTCCTTCCTTCCTTCCCTCCCTCTCTCCTCCCTTCCTTCCTTCCTTCCTTCCTTTCTTCCTATTTAGGGAGTATGAGTGCTTTTTGTTACATGAATGTGTTATATAATGCTGAAAGCCAGGCTTTTGGTGTACCCATTTCCAGAATAGTGTACATTATACCCAACAAGTAATTTTTTTTATCTTGCATTTGAGTCCTTACCTTCCCTACCAAGAACACTAATTCCTCTGAGAACGCTGTCCTACCATCCCTCACTCCTTCACTGCCCATCTGTTCTTTGCTCGCCAACGCAGATTGTGCACCCTTCTGAGTGTCTATAGTTTATTCTTTTGTACTGCTGGTCTGATCCACCCTTTCACTTGATCTGGTTATGCTCATTTGTTTCTCTCATTAGTCCACTTTCTGCACACAGCATATAAACCTAGATTTTTCTCTTTAGTAGATTGTTCCATTCAGTATACCTGGGGTGGCCTCCTCTGCAACTGAAAATGTCCGTCCGTTGTTCCAACCACAGCACATTTTCATCACTGAAACTGTCTCAGAACACCACATCTATGAGGATCTCTATCTTCTGTGAGTTAAAGTAGAATTTTCTATATACCATTCATTTGAAAATTAAGCTCTTATCTTATTAAATCTGTAGATATATCTGTTATTTATTAAATATATTGTGATTTAACTTTTCTTATTTCAAAAATTTAGGAAAATGCATAAAAGCCCATGGAGAGTACACTTTTCTAACATCTTTTCCTATCCTTGACATTGTTATATTTTTACTAATTTTTCATTCTTATGGTTGAAACATCATGGCACTGCTACTTCTTTAGTAAATACATTCTTGATTATTAGGGTTGTTGCTTTTCAAAAAACAATTGGCATAAAAAATACAAAGCTTCAGATCATAATATAAAGTTTCAGGCATAACCATTACCAAAAATTGCCTTATAATTGCTTTAAAACTTTCATGTTTTAAAAGATATGAAACACTAATGGTAAAATTGAGGGTTCTTAGAATCCTTTCCCCAGTCTCATCCCCTTAACTCCATCTCCAGATGCACCCATGTCATGCTTTTTAAAATCTAGTGTATTGTTTTACTTTTACTGTGTATACATGTAACCATAAGGAGTATGTAGTGTTGTCAGGTGTTTTTAAATTTTCATAATATAATTTTTTTAATTTTTAAGGATTATTTCTTTACCTTTCTGCTTTCAAGATCTAAACATATGGAGACATGATACACTCATTTTATTCTAGATATTATCCCATTATGTAAGTAGAACAACATTTATTTATCCAATCTGCTGTTGATGGATATTGCATTGTTCCAGTTTTAGCAATTAATAACAAAGACACTGTAAACATTCTTGTACATGTATTATACATATGTGTGAGAGTTTCAATGCAAGCTATTTTTCTTTTTTTGTTTTTTTTTATTTCAATAGATTTAGGGGGTACAAGTATTTTCTGTTACATGGATGAATTATATAATGCTGAAGTTGATATAAACTATTTTTCTACAAATGATCTTGCTCTACTTTCAACATCACTAAATATTGATAAATTGCTATCAAATCATTATATAATCATACTTTCCCTCTTCTTTTGTAAAAATTATTTCTTTTTTTAATTTCAGAATATTATGCGGGTACAAATGGTTTGGTTACATGGATTGCGTTTGTACTTCTGGAGTCAAAGTTGCAAGTGTGCCCATCACCCAGATAGTGTACATTGTACCCATTAGGTATGATTTCACCCATCCCCTCCTTCCCTCTCCTACCTGCATGATTTACATTGAGTTTTACTTCCATCTGTGCACAGGAGTTCCAATTTATTAGTGCATACATGTGGGGTTTGTTTTTCCATTCTTGTGATACTTTACTTAGGAGGATGGTCTCCAGTTCCATGCAGAGCATTGCAAAAGGTAGTAATTCATTTTTTGTGACTGAATAGTACTCCATGGTGTACATGTAACACATTTCATTAGTCCACTCTTGAATTGATGGACCCTGGGTTGATTGTACATCTTTATGATTGTGAATTGTGCTCCAATAGACATTGTAGTGCAAGTGTCTTTTTGATAAAATGACTTTTTCCTTTGGGTAAATACCCAGTAGTAGGATTGCTGGATCAAATGGTAGGTCTACTTTCAGTTCTTTGAGGAACAGAACAGAGAACTCAGATAAAAGCCATCCACATATGGTCATCTGACCTTTGACAAAGTAAACAGCAATATACACTGGGGAAAAGAATATCTATTCTATAAATGGTGCTGGGAAAATTGGATAGCCCCATGAGGAAGATTGAAACAGGATCCATATCTCTCACCACTCACAAAAATTAATTGAAGATGGATAACAGACTTATATCTAAGACATAAAACCATAAGAATTCTAAAAGAAAATATTGGAAAAACTCTCTAGATGCCAGCCTAAGCAAAGAATTTATGAAGAAGAGTTAATTATACTAGAATAAATAATTAATAAAATAAGCACAGAAATTAATAAATGAAATAAAAAACAATGGTTCAACAAAAACAAATTTTTAAAGTAAAATCAAATCTCCCTAAAGACTATAAGAGAGAGAAACAGAGAAGGCATAAATGAATTACAGTAGACTTTAAAAGATAGAAAAAATAATATGAGATCTATTCAAGATTTTAATAAGACTATAGAATGCATAATTTATGCCAATACAATTGGAAATTTGAATGATATGGCTAATTTATGTATATATTACATAAGAAATTAAGACTAGAAAACCTACTAAAAACACAAATCACATAGAAAATTAAATACATAATAAAACATCTCCCCCCAACATAAAATACATCAATCCCAAAAGTTCTACTTTTATCCATGAGCTTTTAGGAGTGAAATTTTAATATCTAGATATGTTTTCCTTTAAACTATATTTTCTTTGTGATATTTAATTTTCTTTAATTTTGTTCATATGAAATGACTTGAACAATAAAAACTCTGAAAACTGGTAAGATATTCTTTTTGGCTTTTAAGACACTCAACTTTTGTTAATGTCCCCTGAATACTTCAAAAACTGAATATTTACTTTTTATTGTTTGCAGGGAAGTACTTAAATATACTTAATCAAATTATAGTTCAGATATTCTATACTCAAAATAGTTTTTGCCTGTTTCATCTGAAATTTCTGATAAATTTATATTTACATTTTTCACCATGTGAAATGTTCTTATAATTCTGTCTTTTTTTGTTTTTTCATATATTTCAAAGATACATAACTAAGTACCTACATCTTCACTATTGAAATATTTTTGTCATAAATTTTCTTTTACCTTTATGTTGTTTTGTGTCTATAATAGTGGCGTTTTTTTGCTCAAATTCTACTTTGAAAGGCATTAATATTATGATATCAACTTTATTTTGTTTAGTATTTTCTTCATGTGTATATCCTATTGCATAAGTTCTATTTTTTATGTGCTAATATTTTAACTGTGTTTCTTATAAGCACATATGATGGAATTGAGTTTTAAATTTAAAATAAATCTCATATACTTCATATTTTAATAGGTTAGCTTAATTTATTTACAATTGGTATGACTGCTGATATATCAAACTCTACCACCTTATTTTGTTCTTCTGTTTACCATTAATCTCTTTTTCTTTTTCACTTTCCTGTCTCTTGTTGCTTTGATAAACTATATTTTCCCCTCCTTCTCTTCTTTTTTTCCTCAAATGCAAATTATATTAGAAGTTGTAAATTGCATTTCCACCTATATAAATGGCTATCCCAAATTTTTATCATGTGCAATTTATTACACATTTTCAAACAAAGTTGAAACACCTCTACTTTCTTTAGAAGAAAACCATTCTTTTCAGATTATTATTATATATTGTACTGGAAAAACTTGTTTTTAAAAATAAAAATTCTCCCCCTCCCTCGTTTTTTCAGTTCTTGTTACAAAATCTAAAATCCTACTTGCTTCTGGTAACAGGTCTCCTCCCCTGGTTTCTGCATCTCCAGCCACAAGAGCAATAGGAGATGCCAAAGCTCTGCAGCTCAGGCAAGGCTTCCATTCTCCCATCTTCCCTCATGGCCACAGCCTCATTATCATGAGCTGCCTTGGAGTCTATCAGAACTAACTCTATTGCGTCCTTTATTTTCATTTACTTAAGCTTCCAAAAGAAACGCTCTCTTGGTTCTACTCCTACTTACAGACTGCTCTTTATCCACCTCCCTCATCTGCTGGATCCTCATTATCTTGGAGCGCCTTAAGGATGTGTCCTTGGACCTCTTCTCTATTCCATGTTCGTTTTGTTGTCATCTCATGAAGTCTCATGGCTTTGTAACTGTATATATGCTGGTGACTCCCAAAAGTATATCTTTACCCCTCATCAAGATCATGAGCTCCCAAATTTGTTTTCCCAGCTATTGCCTTGACAACCTCACTTTGTTTTTAAATAGCTTAACATGTCCCAATCTGAATTTCTAACTTTATTATTTAAATGTGATCCTTCCTTGTATTCTTTTTTTTTTTCTTTCTTTTTCTTTGTAATCAGTCTCCACAGAGACTGTCAAAAATTGCCAATGTCAATTATATTTCAAGTCATCATGGCGAGGTATTGGGAAAAGTTTTCAATAGCAACATTCGCGCCTGGGCTAAACCTCATTGGGTATGATACTGTCACTGTGCAAAGCTGGTTCCTTGTACTCTTTAATTCCATGAGTGGCATTCTTCACCTTCAGTTGCTTTTATTAAAATCTTAAAGTCACCTTTGACACCTGTCTTTCCCGTTCCACTTCAAATTATCAGCAAATCCTTTGGCTCTAATTTCCAAATATATAAAATATGCAATCTTAACTCATGACTTTTGCTATTATTAGTATAACGGCCATCACTGGGACTATTGTAATAATGTTCTAACTCAGAGGTCCAAAACCTACTGCCTGCAGGCTGATTTATTTGTTCATATCATTTGTATATTTTGACATAGGTTGTTTTTCTTTTGCTTATTCATATGTAGACAATAGTCATATACTCTGGATACTAATCATTTGTCTGTTGTATATTTTGCATCTATCATCTAACTTTTATCTTATTTTTCAACATTATTTATGATATTATTTGTAGGTAAATTTTCACATTTCTTGTTACCATTTACTTAAATTTTAAGCTCCCTGAGGGCACTGGCCCTTACCTGGTATAACTTTAGCATCCTACTCTGCCTAGCTCATCATGACTGCTTAATCAACATTTGTTCATTTATTGATCCAAAACATTGCATTTCACTTGAGTTTCAGTACACAGCACGTAGGTAACAAAGTAATAAGATTTAGCAGTCTACACTGGCACTGACCTGTACCCTATCAGCAGTCAGAAATGAACTTTGGAGGATAGGCTGGTTTCTCATGTTCTACTCTGTCAGAACTCAGGTACACAGGGCAAGAAGTAGGAGGCAGCGTATAAATGCACAGAGGAATCCAGACAGAATCTTAAAGTGGTAAATGTACTTTCAAAAATGAAAAGGTTTACTTCAAGGTCTTGGTTCCTTACGCTGTTAGAAATATTATTCAGGAAAAGTCTTTTAAAGAACTTCTGTTCATATAGTACGCAATTTCATACACACAGGACAGCCAGGCTACTAGGGATTAGTTTTGTATTCTATAATTCATTTGCTACCTTCAACTGTTAGCTTGTGTGTATGTTTATGTAAGACTGTATTTTACATTTATTACCAGATCAAATAATATATATGCAGCACCAAGAAAAAGTGGTCCTGCTGCCCCTGCAATAATATCATTCACTAAAAATTTAAAGAATGGGAGAGATGCCTGCCTATCCAACGTACATCTCCATCTCTCTCTCTCTTTCTCGGTCTCTTTTTCTCTAAATTAATAACTAACTTGAAATTTTACTGTGTTAATAACCTGCAAATGAATTCTACTGATATAACAAAAGTCAGGAGGGACATTTGAACAAAATAAATCCGAGGAAAGGGGAAAGGAAAAGGTACATAATACTACAAAAACTTCGAATTCATTAAAATGGAGCTAACCCTCGGTTTTTATGGATAGGCTTTGTTGGCTATTGTATCTGTGTGTCTGATTAGAAAAATTTTAAAAATGGTTTCTACCCATCTTTCAGTGCAGTGGAAAACTATAGAAAGAGTCAGTACAACAAAAGAGGCTAGTCTGGGAGTGGCAGACTTAAAAGGAATAAAGATTGGCATTAGGAAGAGAAATACTTTAAGAGAAAGACAGAGAAAGAAGAACAGAAGTATAAAGAAAAAAGAGTTAAAAAGACAACCAGCCCTGAAATGAAAGCTAAAAGAATATAATATTCAGATATCTGCCGATCCCCATACTCAGGGTGTTATTGCCAGTTATTTATTACAGTGTGAAATATAAGCTGGTGTCCCCAACATGTATGGTTGTAGGGATCACCTGGAGAGTTTATTCTAAACACTGATTTCCCAAATCTATACCTCCATCTCTGAACCTCCACCAACTCTGTGCTTCAGCATGGCAGCTGGGCATTTGTTTATTTATTTATTTACATTTAAATTCTCTTGTCTGTTTATATATGTGTGCATGTATAGTTGTTTGTACTTAAGTTCAGGAGATGATCTTGATTTCCAGACAGGTTTGGGAACCCATACTAATTTTGCTGATCACTGAAAGCATGGGTGGGAAGAGGCCTCTGTCCTTCTCTCTGCCTCCCTAGCTTTTCCTTCACAAGAGCAAGAAACACTAATCACATTCAATGAGGTTTGGGCCTGCCATTTAAAACAGGAGATCCATGGGAGAAACTCTGTCTTCTGCCAGATTGATAAAAGCTAAGAGCTAGAGCTCTATCAAGTAGATACAACCAATATACTGCTTTCTCTGTTCCCTTTAGTCAAGATTTTTTTGATCCCTTCCATGATTTGTCTCTTATAACCAACTTGTAGTAAGGGTTGGACTTACACAGAGAAGCTTCTCTAAAAATTTCTCTCAAGGTTGTTAACTTATAGCTTTCTCAAGCTTCAACTTTGGCTCTATCAATAAAGATAGTAACATTTATCTTTCTTGTGATTTTGAAAGAGTATAAAGAAATAAAGTGATCATGGTATCTGCCATGTTTCACTGATCATCACCTAAGAGCACATTTAGGAATAACATTAATCGGATGTTGGGCAGATGGTGGGGGGTGTATACATACATAATTAGTGTGATGTGCACCATCTAGGGGATGGACACACTTGAAGTTCTGATTGTGGGGGGGGGGGGGTCAAGGGCAATATATGTAACCTAAACTTTTGTACCCCCATAATATGTTGAAATAAAAAAAGAAAGAAAAAAATAAAATAAAATTGTTGTTAACATCATTAAAAAAAGAAATAAAGTATGATTTATTTGTAAATTAATATAAAATATTATTTATATAGCTATCTAAAGGTAGAATTGTGCTTTCACTACCAAGCTAGACTTCTAACGTTATCTGATGCTTTTTGATCGTCCTTGCAAAGCAAATCACACCGCAAGGTCTCTGGTTGCTGGTCCAGCCAAGTATTCTCAGATTCTTAACCAATTGACTATTGTTAGTACTTTTTTTTTACTTCTTTTTATTCCATCATGTAAGGAGAAAAGGGAAATCAGACCAGCCTATATTGTTGAAAATTACTCTGTGAAATGCGGCATCCATTAGCAGAATAACATGATCTGTTAGTCAGAAAACCATGCCAAAGTAAAAGAGAAAAGAAATTAAATACATATTTCAAAAACAATTTTTATAAGATTTACCAAAGAGACTTCAACTATCTTACCTGCATTAGCTGTGTAATCTTCAATTATTTAACCTTGTTAGACCTCATTTTCCTCATATTTAAAACATCACAATGACTATCACATTTGCTTTTTGTAAGGATTAAATATCACTATTTACATAAAAAACATAGTATAGTTCCTAGCATATTTTAAGTGCTATACAAAAGTTATCCCTTTTTTATTAACCATTATATTAATTTCAAGTTAAAAAGAATAGAATTCCATACTCCAATAGGTCATTTGAGTATTCCAACTACTCCCACAATTATTATTTCACTATTTAATTTATACATTGTTATAGAATGAATGCTTATGTTCCCCCAAAATTCATATATTGAAATCCTAACCTCTAATGTTATAGTATTAGAGGATGAGGGCTTTGGGGGGGGTGATTAGATCATGAGTATGGAGACCTCACAAATGGGATTCATGCCCTTGTAAGAGAGACTCTGGAGACCTCCTTCACCCCTTCCACCATGTGAGGGCACAGCAAGAAAACAGCCATCTTTGCTCAGAAAACAGACCTTCAACAGAGCTCAACCATGCTGGCACTCTGATCTAGGACTTCTAGCCTACAGAACTGTGAGAAATAAAATTCTGTTATTTATTAGCCACTCTGTCTATGGTAGTTTGTTAAAGCAGATCTTTTTCCTCAATTCCATCATTTTAATATAAAACACAATGTAGTCATAAAAATATTTATATCTGTTATAAATAAATGAAATGACTTAGTAAACCGTATTCTACCTATTAAAATACCTTCATAAAATGCATTAATTAATTCTTTATTGATTTCTCAAATAAACTGATGACACTTTCTACCGGCATTAGGATCAACTTTAACACGGCATTAAAACAAATTTTCACAACCAAATCTAAAAATCAAACACTAGCTCCAGAAATTTTGATTGATGAAGAAGTTCCACAAATATATAAATATCTAGATTTAGTTGCATATAATTCTTTTGAAAATATCACTTAAATGTTTTATTTCTTTGTCCATTCTATATAACATGTCTCTTTGACATTTTGAAAGATTGCATTTTACAAAAAAAATGACATACAAAATGACACTATAAACAAACTATCAGACTTTTTAATACAAATACTTTCAGTGTAAAAAAAAAAATCCAGAATTTTGCCTAGCATCAAAACTCAAGAAAAGAATTTTGCCTTTGAGAAAAAGTTTAAAAAGTCATGGTAGGTCAAAGCTAACACTGCAACAACTAGAAAAGCTTAGATTAAAAAAATGTCAAACATATCTTTGAAAACACCCAAGTGCTGTTGAAGCATCAAAAATGTAGATGAACTCAAATTGTATAGAAAGAAGGGACTTTCTGAATAAGTTGGCAATCTGCAGCAGTTTAATTTGCATATTTGCTAATTATTATCATGGACTGAAAATCAGACTTGCTCAGGTAAAAAGAATTTGTCAAGTGAAGGAGTAACCAACAGAACTGTACCCTCCGTGAGGCGTGGGTGAGAAAATTTAGAAACTTAAGAGGATTCAAATGTGTGGCTTATTTTCCTGTTAGATATTTTCTAAATTCTGGTCTCCACCAGAGTCTAGCGTCAGGACAACAGCTTATAAAAGTCAGAGTAGAGTTTCCTCTAGCTTTATAAAGCATCACAAACAAAAACATCTTTGAAATTTATCACCTTTTTCAATCATTAATGTATTTCTAATCTCGTAAGAGCTGAAATATCTGAAGGTGAAAGCTGACGTGTCATAGTGTTTCAGGGCTGAGAAAATGGAGAGCCAGCGTAGGTTCAATCAGAGGACCCGAAGGATTATTTATTAATACTAGACAGGGACTAAAAAACAGAAGTCTGAGTCTTAATACACCTGTCCAACACCTGATGAATGTTACTACTATATGTGCACATAAGTGTTGATCAGTTAATATCAATTTGATGGTGAGTACATGTGGTGCTTGTTTTTCCATTTTTGTGATACTTCACTTAGTAGAATGGGCTCCAGCACCAGACAGGGTAATACAAGAGGTGCTAGATCACCATTGTTTTTTGTGGCTGAGTAGAACTCCATGCTATACATATGCCACATTTTATTAATCCACTCATATATTGATGGGCACTTGGGTTGTTTCCACATCTTTGCAATAGTGAATTGTGCTGCTATAAACATTTCAGGGTAGATGTCTTTTTTTTTTTTTTTTAATTTCAGTCTCTCTGATTGGTATGTAATGATAATGTTTTGTTGTTGAATTTTTATTTTTATGTCTAATGCTGTGGTGTATATATGCCATCTTGTGTATATATGCCATCTATATGTCCTTCCAGTGAAATGCTTCCTCACTTGCTTGCTTATTTTACAAATAACTTGTTTCACTGTTGAGTTTTGAAGGTTCTTTATCTATAAAAGTCCCTTGTCAGGTTTGCAAACCTGACATGATTTACAAACATTTTCTCACATTCTGTAACTCCCACTTTAATTTTCTTCACATGGGTATATGCAGAGCAAAAGATTTTAAGTTTGACAAAGTCCAATGTATTAATATTTTATCTTTTTGTGGATTGTTCTTTAGGTATTAATTCTAAGAGCACCTTGCTTAGCCTAGGGTTCCAAAGATTTTCTGCATTGACTTTTTATCCTGTGACCTTACTAAACTCACTTATTTGTTCAAGAATATTGTTTTTTGAAGATTCCTTAACATTTTTGATATAAATAACCACTCCATCTCCAAATAAAGACAGTTTTATATTTTGTTTTCCAATCTGTTTGTACGACATTTCTTTCTTTTTCTTGCCTTATTGAATTGGTACTATAAATTTCCTTTAAGCCCTGCTTTCACTACAAGCATAGTCATTAGTAGCTTGTGTTTTCCTTATCATTAGTTCAAAATATCTTTAATTGATGTTGAGGCTTCTTCTTTAACCCACTTGTTGCTTAAGTGTATGTTGTTTAATTTCCAAATATTTTGAGATTTCCCAGCTGTCTTTCTGTTATTATTTTGTAGTTTAATTACACTATGGTCTGAGAGCATACTTTGCATGATTTCTAGTCTTTTAAATTTGATTATTAGATATGTGTTATGGTTCAGAATATGGCCTATCTGCATGAATTTTCCTTGTAAGATTGAGAAGAATGTATACTCTACTGTTATTGTTATTCTGTATATAACAATTAGATCCAATTGACTGATGGTGCTATTCAGTTTAACTGTGCCCTTACTGATTTTCTGCCTGCTGGAAATATCAATTACTGATAGAGGGGTGTTAGAGACTTTAAGTACCGTAGTGGATTTGTGTATTTCTACTAACAGTTCTATGAGTTTTCCGCCTGTGTATTTTGACTCTCTGTTGTTAGGTGCATATGCGTGAAGGATTGTTATGGCTTCTCGAAGAATTGATCCCTTTATCATAATGTAATATCCCTCTTTATCCCTGACAATTTTTCTTGTTCTAAAGTCTGCTTTGTCTGGAATTAATATAGCTTCTTAGCTTTCTTTATGTAAGTGTTAGCATGGTATATTTCTTCCATGTCTTTACTTTTAATCTATCTGTGCCTTTATATTTAATATTAGTTTCTTTGGGAGGGGATGGGTGTATACATACATAGTGAGTGCGATGTGCACTGTCTAGGGGATGAACACGTTTGAAGCTCTGACTTGGGGGGGTGGGGAGGCAAGAGCAATATACGTAACCTAAACTTTTGTACCCCCACAATATGCTGAAATTAAGAATAAAAAAAAAGAAATAGACAATCTATATTTGGTTCTACTCTGGCAGTCCCTGTTTTTTAATTTGTGTATGTTGATCATTCATATTTAAAGTAATTATAAATATAGTTCATTAGTATATAACATGTTTATAAATGTTTTCTATTCATCTCAATCATTCATTGCTTAATTTATCTTAACCTATTTTTCTGCCTTCTTTGGTTTTAACTGAACATTTTATATTTTATATTACTCCATTTTCTCTTCTCACTTAACATATCAATTATACTTCTTTAAATTTTTTTTGTGATTGCTCTGGAGTTTGAAATGTACATTTACAACTAATCTAAATCCACTTTTAAGTAACTCTATACTGCTTCACAGATAGTTCAGGTTTAATAAAAGAATATTGCCAGTTCTTTTCTCCTGTTCCATTTAACATTGCTGTCATTTATTTTGCTTTTCCATGTGCTCAATAATCACCAAATATATTATTGCTCTTATTACTTTGAGCAAATTTGTTATCTATTAGATCAATAAAGAAGCAGAAAAATGGAAAAAATTACTTTTATTTGTTCCTTTTTCAGTGTTCCTCATTTCTTTATGTAGATCTGAGATCTAATCTATATTACTGTCCACTATGAAGAGCTTCTTTTAATATTTCTTACAATGCAGGTCTATGTGTGACAAATTTCCTCAGTTTTTGTTTGCCTGAGAAAGCATTTCTCCTTCAACTTTTTTTTTAAAGTGGGAAAAGCTGCAACTTATTCATTGTAGTAAAAACACATACAATGCACCATTTTTAAGTGTACAGTTCAATAATGTTAAGTATATTCACATTGTTGTGAAACATATTTACATAACTTTTTCATTCTGGAAATCAAACTCTTTACTGTTAAACAACAGCTCCCACTTTTCAAGCCCCCCGTGCTAGCCCCTGGTGTCCACTATTCTACTTTCTGTTATGAGTTTAACTACTTTAGATTTCTCATAAAAGTGAAATAATAAAGTTTTTGTCTTTTTTGTGACTAGTTTATTTCAGTTAGCATAATATCCTCAAGGTTTATTCATATTGTAGCACAAGACAGGATTTCCTTTCTTTTTAAGGCTAAATAATATGCCATTGTGTGTACGTGTATATATGCACATATATGTATTTTTATATATGCACACACATGTATATATGCATATATATACACACACATATGTATCACATTTCATTTATTCATTCATTACTTGATGGACGGACTGTTTCCATTTCTTCTCTGTTGTGAATAATGCTGCTATGGATGTGCAAATATTTCTTTAAGCCTCTACTTTTAGTTCCGCTGCATATATGCCCAGAATTGAGATTACTGGTTCATACACTAGTTCTATTTTTAATTTTTTGAAGAAGCTCCATCCTGTTTTCCATAGCAGTTACGCTATTTAACAACTCCACCAACAGAGTACAAGACTTCCAGTTTCTCCACATCTTTACCAACACTTGTTATTTTGGGGTTTTGTTTGTTGTTCACTTGTTATTTTGGGGTTTTGTTTGTTGTTTTGTTTTTAAACAGTAGCTATCCTGATGAGTGTGTCTTCACTTTTGAAGGATCATTTCACTGAGTATATAATTCTAGGCTTATGTGTTTTCCTTTTCAATATTTAAATATTTCACGGCATCGTCTCTTTTCCTATGTGGTTTCTGAAGAGAAATCCTTTTTAATTCTTGTACTTATTCCTCTATAGATGTTGTGATTTTTAAGTCTGGTTTCTTTCAATATTTTCTTTTACTTTCTTTCTGTCTTGTTTTTTGGGGGGCGGGTTCTGAAGTTAAAATGTGATATTCCTGGATGTAGAATTTTTTTTGAATATATTTTGTTTAATATTTGCTTCCAGGATCTGTGATTCGGTGTCTGTTGCTAATTTTAGGAAATTCTCAGCAATTATTACTTCAAATATTTCTTCTTCTCCTTTCTTACTTTTTCTTCTAGTATTCCCATACATGCATGTTATATCTTTTGTAATTATGTTACCATTCATGGATATTTTGTTCAATTTTATTTATGCTTTTTTCTCTTTGCCTTCAGTCTGGAAAGTTTCTATTGACATATTTTTAAGCTCACTGATTCTTTCCTTGTTCATGTCCAGTCTACTGAAGAGCCCATACAAAAACAAAAAACTCTCCATTCTGTTACATTTTTTTCTAGCATTTTCTCTTGATTTTTTTCTTACAATTTTTATCTTTCTTTTTTTTCTTTTTTTTTCATTTCAGCATATTATGGGGGCACAAAAGTTTAGGTTATGTATATTGCTCTTGCCCTCCCTCCCCCCCCCAATCAGAGCTTAGAGCGTGTCCATCCCCTAGACGGTGCGCATCACACTCATTATGTATGTATACACCCATCCCCTCCCCCCCATCTGCCCAACACCCGATTAATGTTATTCCTAAATGTGCTCTTAGGTGATGATCAGTGAAACCAATTTGATGGTGAGTACATGTGCTGCTTATTTTTCCATTCTTGGGATACTTCACTTAGTAGAATGGGTTCCAGCTCTATCCAGGAAAATACAAGGGGTGCTATATCACTGTTTCTTACAGCTGAGTAGTACTCCATGGTATACATATACCACATTTTATTAATCCACTCATGTATTGATGGGCACTTGGGTTGTTTCTACCATTTTTATCTTTCTGCATGCATTGCCCATTTGTTCTTACATGTTGTTTACTTTTTACATTAGAGCCTTAGTATATTAGTCATAGTTATTTTAAATTTCTTGTCTGATAATTCCTAAACCTCTGTCATATATTAGTATTCTATTCTTTTTAGACTGTATTTTTAGTGTGCCTTATAACTTTATATTGAAAGCTGGTGATTACATGATGCATCTGGTAATAGAAACATTTAGGTCTTTCCTACCAGTTACTGGCTCCAATGACTTCTGCTCCTAGTAAGCTAATTTTGGCTGTGAGTCTATGTATTTCTCTGTCTCTGGTTTTTAGGATAGTGGTTTTTCCTGTGAACTTAGTTCCCAGATGGATCTAAGAAAAATCATTGATTGCTTATTAACTTATTCAACTTTTTTCTTATTGTGAATGTAGGCATGATATTTTTAAGCTCTTTGTGTACTAAAACTGAAACTAGAAGTTCTAAGTATTGTTTTTAATACTATTTTTATTTTTATAATACAGAGTTAACCTTTCTACAGACTCCTATATATATTCAACCACATACTTTTTGTAAAAAAAAAATGTAGACTATTAAAGTTTAACTCAAATATAATTTCATCTCTTTTTTATCTGAATTATATAAAATAAAAAGTGAATATTTCCATGTACTCAACCCTTCTGGCTTTTCCACTTCACTCCATTCAGGGCTAATTATTATTTTCTGTTTGATGCACATCTTACCTGACTTTTAAATAAACGCATATAGATGCACACACATACTTTTTAAACAAAAGTTAAATCCTTTTTTACATATTGGTTTATAATCTCAAGTTATTTAACTCTATTCAGAGGGATAATGGAAGGAATAAAAATAATAGGGCCAAGGTACATTTTGTTACATAATAACTCCATTGTATGTTTTCTTGACTACTTTTGTAATTGTTATCATCAATATCATGTGTTGGACATCGATTGCATTCAAGTCACCCTAGTAGATGCTGGGATAACAAGCGTGGATTTTGGCAGCAAAACATACAACATCATACTAGCAATTAAAGGAAATTTTAAAGGAAATATAGCATTAAAAATCAAATAACTCACACAAATTTATAACTGCTTCAAGTTCATAGGAGGAAAAGATTATCTCATACAACAGAAATGTTTTCATTTGGGTAGGATGTGGATAGGATAATTTGAGAATGAGAGGCATATAATGTGGGGGTGAAATCTTGAGCCAAATAAATGTTTTTTAAAAAAACAAACTTACATTGAGCACTTGTCTTGTGCCTGTTATGTTATAGAAATTTTGCATGTATTATTGCATTTAATACTCAACAATCCTATGAGATTATCTTATTATCTCCAATTAAGCTCTGAGGAGACTGAGACTTAGAGAGAGAAATAACTTGCACACATTTTTGCTAGTTTTGAAGCAGTATAGTCTCTAGCGCCAGTGCTTTGCACACTGCTAAATCCTGTCTGTGGGCATGTATACCATTTGGGGAGGGGAAAAGGATAATCCTGGAACAGTAAGTTGAAGCTTCAATGTGTAGGCTTCTAAATGCAAGGCTAAGCATTTTTTGGAATATTTTTTCTCCAAGCAATATGGAGTCAATGAAAACTCCGCCAGAGAAATAGCTTGTAAAAAAGAGTGTTTAAGATAATTAATTTAATCGCAGTATGTAGAATGAGCTGAATCTGAAATAGATAAAAAGCAGAGTAATTATTGAGAAATCTGTTTCAATAGTTCAGCAGTGAAGGGGTGAGTGCCTATTTCAAACCAATGGCAAGAAATAACAAAATCAAAGGGCAGACATTACAGTCATATTCCTTCTTTAATTCTACCAGAGGCACTATTGTGATCACACCAAAAAGAAAAATGGCTATCTTAAGTTCATGGACTTAGATGTCAACACAAAAGATCTTGCCTCTTAGTCCAGCCAGATACAAGATTGGAAAGATGGAAAAAAATTTAATTTCCATTCAGTGAATTTACCAACATTCAGCATTTCCTAAAAAGAGTTTTTTAATATAAAATTGTAAAATGATATATATTTGAAAAGTTGAAAGATAAAGATAGTCATGATGAGGTCAAATACATACGTTAATGTACCATATATTATCTTTAGTAAAAGAATGATTCTCAAAGAAGTAAGCAGGAAAAATCTTTTAACTGAGGCACCACAAATCAGGGGAGCCTTATTAAAGCATAAGCACCTTAGAAAATGAAAGAAAACAAAAATAAAAGCAAGAGCTGAAAAACAGATATTTTCAGTCAGAGAGCAGAACATTCAATATAATAATAAGAAAAAGCATTATAATAGAAAAGGGAGAAAGCATAAACACCTCTAGTACACAGACAAAAATAATAATTGTTTTTGGAAACCGGGAGATGGGTTCCAATTTCCATAACTTAATAAAAAGACACTTTACATGCAAAAGAGCCATAGAAAAGATTAGAGACTGAATGACCTAAAATAACGCTTTAGAAGTGCCCTCTTTTTTTGTCAAAATCTCATATTATTCAATATAATCATATATACAAAAAAGTAATCTAGCAACAAATTAATTTTTAGATGCCTGAATATAATAGAGAAGGACATGTGCAAATAAGCCCAGCAGGTAGTTAATAGCTAGTTTCTCCCAAGAACTGATTGTCATCTTTATATCTGAAAAAGAAAAAAATCATGGTTCTGCCTTTGGGAATATCTCTAACATATTTATACTGGCCATTTACCTTACTAGGTAATGGACATCAATATCTTGGCACCAAAATAGAAGCGCTGGAAATAGATTGAAATGAGCCCAAAGAACACATTTTACTCCAAGAAAAATACTGTAAAAATATAGTAGATTTCAGTTTCTTGGGCATAAATTGTCATGTGTACACACCTCACTAAAAATAACTTTAATATAAAAACCTATTCTTGGTACTACACTAATGTGTTCATTCTCCCCATCTCTGGTAGCAGCACAGCTTAGCTGGTAAGTTAAATGTTAAGAGCAAAAACATGAAAACACAACAGAAGAGCCAAGAGCTATTACGGGGTGGCTTAATGATCAAGATTAGAGTACCTAATTTTCCTAGAGAGACATCCAAAGCCAAATCCCAATAACAATTCCACCTTCTATTCTTGAAAGATAAATGAGCTATGTTCCAAACAACTCAATTTATAAACATGCTTTAAGCAGGACTATGAACATACAACATTGTCCAAGAAACATAGGGGTAAAATACATATTTTAATTTGCAAAACTTTATATTCAAAAGATATTTTTTAAAGTTAAACAATGGCATTTTGTACCATTGTCTTCTCTTTTCACAGACTTATCCTATGATCTCAGTTTAAAATATATTTCAAATTTTATGATTCCATTAATTAGTGGCTACTAAAAAGCAAAATATCTAGTCTTGCTGAACCACTCCTTGCTAAAGCTTCATGGGCTTTCTCTCCCATCTGTGTTTAATTAGCTCATCTGGCTATCAAAATGCTGTCCACGTGATTGTCACTCATTGCATGCCATAAAAAAAGTTCCCAGATTCATGACGAATATATTTCCTGCTACTCTGAGAAGTGAAAAAACTCCATCATCTTGGACAAGTTATGTGAACTCTCTGGACGGTATTTTACTCATACTAAATGAAGGGGTTGACCTTGATAGTTTAGAGACCTCTCAACCTTTAGCTGCTAAGTTGGCATGCCCAACCAGGACTTCCAGATTCCAAATTGACAAGTAAGAATGTCCAGCATGATAAACTGAGTGTCTGACAGTATTCAAGCATTAAAGTTCCATTAGGAAATTAGTGCAAAGTTAACCATGGTCAGGTTATTTTCAGCATATTGGCTTTTGTGCCCTTGAGTGCCTAGCAGCTTGTGAACATGGTGAAGATGCTTCCGTATACTCTGCCAAATTGAAACTCTACTGACATTGATTGAGCAAAGTCTGTGTGCCAGGGACTATGCTGACCTGCCATATAAATTATTTAGCTTCATTCTTACAAAAATTTCTAAATTGTGTTATGTAATTATCACCACATTTTACAGTTGCCAAAGCTGATGCTTATAGAGGCTAATAAAGGGGAGAATGAAATTTTGAACCCCAACTATGGACCATCCACTTACAGAAACTCTGTGCGTGGAGGGGAGGTGGTGATATTTATGTATGTACCATTATTGAACACTTGATATTGACCAGACATTGTGCTATATGAGATGTGTGTGTGTTGTAAGGTAGATATTATTTAATAGATGAAATGCAGAGATTTAATAACTTGTCCAAGGTGATAAAGCTCTTAGGTGGTAGAGCCAGGATTCCGACTCAGGCAGATCTGATTTTAGAGCCCATACTCTCAGCCGCTTCATCCTGCTGCCTGCAGACAGTATGCAGTGTACCTACTTCCATCTCCAAATCTCATTTCACTTCCATCACTGCTGGACCGCAGCTCGTAGTCGCTATGAAGTTATCTGAATCCTATACAATGAAACGTAGGATAGACTTGAGTATTTCCTATTACCGTCTTCCAGAGTCACCCAGTTCCTGTCTGATTAACAAGATGATAATGCGAAGAAAATGTTTCTTGTTTCATCTATGCTTGCTTTTCTAAATAGTATTAAGAGATTTGCATGTATGCTAATTTGTTCTGTTTAGAGAGAGGCAGAGGTTATTGCTCCAACTTCTGCGGTAAGGACTGTGAAGGGCTTGCGGATATTCTGCTCTTGGCCTGTGTTCCATTTATACCATTAAGTGTGTGTGGAGTGGGTAAGGGGACACATGCATGGCTGCCCTCCACCATATTTGACCCTTCGACCACCACCTAGAGGAAATGGCCTACAGAAATGACACTCTGTGTATATTCAAATTCCATCTGGCACAATCTCTTGAATGACCAGCCACATACACATGCGTGGTTTTGCTCTCACAGATATACTCCCAGTTGTGGCTGTAAACTACATTTAAATAACACATTTTTCCTCTGAAAAAAACATTTCACTTTTGCAAATTTAGCGTCAGTTCTCCAAAACAAAATTTATCAATCTCCTTTGTGTTTTTAGTAGCAACAATGAAAGGAGACAATTTCTTAAATGAAGAATTGACAAGTGACAATGATTAATGACATTTTTGTTTATTGGTTTGGCTGTAGGCCAAGTACGAAGCAGTGCTTCCCTAGACCCCTTGTTGGTAAAATTGCAGCAGAAAACAGGTGCAAAAACATTACACATAATGTAGTAGAAGAGGGCTTCCATCCAAGAAAGTCTACCCATATTAGTTTATATATTTTGTACTTCACTAAAGGAGAAATGTGGATCAAATCTGTTCCAACACAGTTGGAAGCCCTATTTTCTTTTTTGGTCTACATATTGTTTTAAAAGCCAGTCAAGATAAATGTAAAAGGCTTATGCTAGGTTCTCTTTTATAATTATTTTAATTTTTTGATGGCTCTTTACTTTTTCATTTCTCTTTTAGGCTTTTATCTTCATAGGAAATACACTAATTATCAAACCAAAGAATATTTATCAAACAGCAACCTTACTTTGCTATATGCTATAGGACAGTCTCTGTCCTTGAAAAACATCCATTCTGATCACGAAAACCCAACTTTCAACATGGGCTTCTCTCCTCCCTAACAAGAAAACACCTCCGGCAGCTAGATTAGCATCCCATTTGCTTCAGTTACACTATTTATTTCTCTTTCCACCATCTCATCCCTTAGATCCCAGATTTGTAATATTTATGCATCCAATGTTCTCATTAAAGTTATTGGCTGTGATGTCCCCATAGAAGAGAGAGAAAAGTCAACTCAGGCACTCGCAGTCTACAGATACAGATAAAAGGATGTAAAAGACAAGGAAAACAGTGACTCATTTATACTAAGGGAGAAATAGAATGGAAAACTTCAGATGAAAAGAAAGCCTATAATATGCAGCTATTCAAACTGTATAATGGATAAATAAGTTATTTTGTAAGCCAAAAGAGGCTTATAAAGAAAACAATCATAATTTTAAAAATATGTACCTATTTTATTTGATATCAGACATCTTGGGGCCACCTTGAATGTTCCCCAACATTTTCTGAAAATCATTCAAATGCTCTAAAATGTTATGTGAATTTCTCCCAGCACACTCTCTGGATTTGAATATTATTAAAGTATTTATTCCTATCAATTAAATGAATGTATCTCCAATGAAACCAGTACCTAGACTGAGGTTTGCAACCCCCTACTGTATACTGATATTCTGAGAAAGAAATAAAGTTATATTAGCAATAACTTTAATATGATGAAATTTTGTTATAATTTTTCAACTCCTTTACCCTTAAGGCATTTGAGCACCACAAAAATTGAACAAAGAATTTGAAAAACAACCATAATCCATTACCAACTGTTTAAAGTGTAGTTCAATCAAACATATCCAAACCATCAATCCCCATTTCATTGTCAAAATTACCCCATAATCAAACAAACTTTAGCTGAGTGGTTTCCAGCCTCAAGAAATTCAATCCATTAGGGGCATTTGAAAGTGGGTAGGGGCATTTTAAGCTGTCTAGCGAAATGATGAATTGTCCCAACAAAAATATCAGTGGCACCCCTACTGAAAATAAGTGCCTGAATCTAGCTCTTTCTCTATAAGAAAGAAAACTAGAATAGAAATATTCTACATGAGCCAATGTCAACCCTAATTTTGTGAGTACCCCAGGGTATCCCCAATTATCTCAAGTGGATTAACGACATTTTTAAAAAACTTCTCAAAGTGGAGGTTTAGGACCTATTGAAAAAGAAAATTCTGTATTGCATTTTATGTTGAGAAAATCTTGAGATCAAGCTAGATAAGGCACCAAAACTTCCAGTTCAAGAGCCTATACCTTACAGTCTAATCATTACCTTACAGCCTTAGTGCAAAAACTAGGATTTTGTAAATCATCTGCAGTTTATGCAAAATCAAATGGGTGGACTAGATGAGTGGATAAATATTTTCAACAGTGCAAAGTGGTACAGTGGATGTTAAAAGAGGATGTTGTTTTCCTGTTCTTGTGTGGCTTTGTTTTGAATTGTGGGAAAACTAGTAACAATTTTACAAATTTAAATGGAATAGGCATCTTCATAATACAGAGTCCAACCCTACTGAAGGTTTTTCTTGAGTATTCTAACAGTCGCCGAAGTGATAAGGTGTCAGAGAAAGCTTTGCTTCTAACATGACTGGTGCAAAGAAAATGGCAGGGCAGAAATCTAGATGAGCGTTGCTCTAACTTGCTGTTTCATAAGTTAGTTATTTAGTATAAGAATTTTTGGTAAATTTACAGCATATTCTATCAGTGAATTAAAGAGATAAAATAGTGCTGATTGAAGAAGTTATGGAAGTTTGATCATTAGCTTTCTTTTCTTAAGGTGTTAAACTGTAATATATATATATATATATATATATATTATCTTTGGGAATTTATAGGAGAATATTTCCATTTGCTCATTCATTCATTCATTCATAAATAAGTTTCTCTTATGCAACTCCTATGGGCAAAACCATTTGCCCTGGGCTAAACAATATAGGAGAAAACAAAAGCAGGTAGTACATAAAAGACCTACTCTAAAAGGGTTTACAACTTCCAGGTCCTCTTCGACAAAATAAATAATAAAATCTCTGCAAAGATGTTGATCTGACAGAAAAGAAATTCTTGATGACAAATTAGACTGGGTCTCTACTATACCTCAACATAAACCCAGAAATGTTATTTAAATATAGTAAAATAAATGTCCAATTTACCATGTTCTACCCTGTCCTAAATGCTCTTATGAAAGCACAGATTAACCCCAAATAGCCTGATCATCTTTCTATTCACCAAAATGTACTGACACCAAGTTTGCATTCTCTCAGATAAACGTTCATAATTTGCCATTTTTATTATAATCCTAGGTTTCAGATAGGCATTTCAATCTAACGTAATGACAAAAAAGCAACACTGCAATGTTAGAATGATTGACACTTTTATGGTATCTTCATCAGACACATTCAGTAAAATACTTTTCTATATGTCTACTTTTACTTTTCTACTATTATTCTGTCAGTCATAAGTCGAATACAAACTTAAAAATACGATGATGGTCACAAAAGTATGTTCTCCTCTTACTCTTTTTATATATACATATATATGCAGGTATATATTAATATATATTTTATACATAGGGAAAGAGAGATGTGTGAATCTACATATATATATTAATGTGTATATATACACACATCACCTAGGTGCATATTTAGATAGATAAATAATGTATAATCCAATTCAGCATACTTATTTACTTTGAACCTATTTATTATATTAATATTATTAGAATAGGAAGGAAGGAAGGAAGGAAGGAAGGAAGGAAGGAAGGAAGGAAGGAAGGAAGGAAGGAAGGAAGGAAGGAAGGAAGGAAAGAAGGAAGAAAGAAAGGGAGGGAGGGAGAAGGGAAGGAGAGAAGATATCTTTCTTTACCACATTCACAACGTGTAGGCTCAACATTGTATAACTTTATTTTAGGTAACTTCACTCCTAAGAAAAGACAGTCATGTTCCTTTTTAAAGTTCTTAAAGCATGGATACCATTTTTCAGGGACCAACATTCCAAACTGAATTACTTAGGCCTTTGGATGTTCTTCTCTCTTCCTGCCGTCTGTCTCTGGATAACTTCACAGATCAGCACATCAATCAAAAGACTAGAAAAAACATTAGAGTTTGAAATTAAAATCTTAAAATTCATTTTGTGCAATCTCTGGCAGGAACTTTGGTAAGTGAAAAATTAAAATGACTACTGCCTCGTTTCATTTGGGTTTGTTTGCGTAGTTTTAACAGAGACAGCCTAAAACAAACACACCAAAACTGGCTCCTCGTCAATCTAGGATCCATCCTCACTCACTCCTTCCTTTTTATATCATATCTGAAAAGCTGCCTTCACCCACAGTCCCTGTCACTGATTCTCTGACATTCTGTTTATATCCCTATCATTGGACTGAAGTTCCTTTCTCAGCAACCATCTGTAGCCTCTTCTTTGTCAAATCCGATACCCTTTTCTCTATTCTCTCCTTGTTTTACTCTCTGCTGCATTGTTCATTCCAGATCATTTCCTCCCCAGAACTCTCTCCTCACCTGGTCTTGCAAAATGTCCCATAGCTTTCCAGTCCTCTAACGTCTCTTTCCAACCAGCCTCCTCATACCCACAGAACTTGCAGTCAGATTTTCAGCGTCCTAATCTTACACATGATGGACAGCCATGGGTCATAGGACATATGAAGAAAGCCTCAAATGTGAAATAGCACAAAAAACATAAAAAGGGAAGTTAGATAAATTTGTGATAATGCAGGGGGGAAAAAGCTAAGTAATAACAAACTTGTTTGTTTAGTGAATTTTCTGAACTAATTATTTTTAATCTGTATCCTTTGTCATGTGTGGTTACTGCTTATTTAGCTTAGTGGTCAGCTAAAGATTGGACAGAGATTTCCTTAAATGCTTGGAACCGGTAAGTCTTCCAGTCTTTGCAAGGTAATCTGTGTGCATGTTGGGGCATATTTTTGATGCTCAGCCAGGCAGTTTACAACTCTGACTTAGCCTCATTTCCCTCTTGTGCAAACCTCAAGGTTAGCCAGAGATGATATCACAGGGCCCCGGTTCATTCCTGACCATACATACAGCCTTGGGCACGCCCGTCAACTGTACATATGAGCCTTGCCTTCTAGATTTCTAGAGGTATATTTGAGGTTTTCAAAGTTCCTGTGGACCTCTCATTCCCTAGATTTTCCTTTTCATCTTTTTGGTCTGCCTCTTTTTTGCCCAAACTTTTATTCAATTCCTCAGGGAGCCACAACATCAAACAGTTGCCTCATGATAAAAATAAAAATAACTAAGTAAATAAACATTTAAAGAATGAATAAATAAGGGAAAAAACTTCATAAATGTTCCATATGTTTCACTGGGAACTACTCTTTGCCTGGTTAATCTCTTTTATCCAAGTCTCAGTGCAATGGCCATTTTCTCAAAGAAGCCTTCTTTGAACTTCCAGATCAAACTCGGATAATGCTTAACACTTCTGTGTATCTATCCCAGGAATTTATTTAATGAAACTTATCACAGATTATATATCGGGGCTGGGTGCAGTGGCTCACGCCTATAATCCTAGCACTCTGGGAAGGAGGATTGCTTGAAGTCAGGAGTTTGAGACCAGCATGAGCAAGAGCGAGACTCTCATCTCGACAAAAAATAAAAAAGATTAGCCAGGCGTGGTGGCACACATCTGTGGTCTGAGCTACTTGGGAGGCTGTGGCAGGTGGATTGCTTAAGCCCAAGAGTTTGAGGTTGCGGTGAGCTATGACGATGCCTCTGCACTCTAATGACACCACTGCACTCTAGCTCAAGCAAGAGTGAGACTGTGTCTCAAAAAAAAAAAAAAAGTTTATATATCTGAATATTTGTATAAGTTTTTGACTACTGCTATTGGCCTAGCTAAGGTAAAAGTTCCACTAGAGCAAGAACTATAGCTTCTTTGCACACCTCTGTATCCTCACCGCTCAACCCACTTGCTGGCACATAGTATAATGTTAAAAATTTGTTGAATAATGGTAGCTCTACGTTCTGGCCATGGATAACTCATATAATCCCATGACTTTATTTCCCCTACAGATATCCATAAATTCCAGACAAGCTCCAATGGTCCACAGGCTGAGTTCTTAACTGCCTGCTGAACATCTCCCCAGTGAAGTTCCTCTGGGAACCCAAAACCAATGTCTTCCTCTTGAAATATGCTTCTCTTCTCTCTATACCAATTTATTTTTATATATCCTGCAGGTACCACCATGGTTAGAATATAGTGGTCATTCTACATAGACTTATGGGCTTAAAATTACCTAATAAAAGCTGGAATGTTTCTCCAATCTCGAGAATCCATACTATTTACTCTCCATTTAATGATTAATAAATGAAAAGGAAAGTATCTACTTATTTGTCATTGCCTACAAAAGTAAAATGGAAGAGCACAATTTTATCAAAACTGATGTGACCAAAATTGCTGTGTTGAAACATCAACATGGAAATCTGATGCTATAATGTGAAGATAAAGTGAACTAAAGCAGTTCACCATTTTGTATTTGTTTAATTAAATCATGAATTTTTTTAGACATAGACTCATTTATTAAACAAAATATGAATGCATTTTCTTTTTAAAAGTCAACCTTGCTTTTATTTTATTTTTAAATTTATTTTAAATAATTATAATGATAAAGAATTGCAGGCACATAATTAAAAATTTAAATAGAACAAAAGGTTATTCAGCTGATAATATTTTCTAATGTTTTTATTTTCTCAGAAACTTTCTATGCATTTGTGAACCTTCACAGGCATACATGTGCACACATACATACACACTTCTTTGTTTTCACATTATAGGGAAGATATAATAAACATCAACCACAGATTCTATGCATGGTATAACAGCAAGTGATTTGTTTCTTTGCAAGATGATGAAGAGTGAGAATTATGGTCAGTAGGAAATAAGAAGGAACTGAAAATAGTCATGTGATGGGATAAATATTGCTTTGATGTGTTTACAGATCTAAAGTAAGTTGAATGTGATTTTGACATTATTTTCTAAGTGACGTGTTGCTTACTTGGGGACAGAGGGAGTAGCAGAAAACAAACCAAAGAATAATGGTTTGGTTTCAAGTAGAAATTGTTTGCTTCCTAAGGAAGTAAAGGATATTTGCTAGTAGTCCCTCATCACTTATGGAGCTCCAGTCTTCACACAGAATCCCACAACAACTTGGGAGTGTTTTCTTTGGAAGGGAACATCAGAATAGCTGGTATGAAATAAGGCAATTAACGGGTAGAAGTAGTGAAAAAATATGACTTACAGCTTCACATTAGCTTACTTGATGATTTTTGTAGGTTGTAGGATACATTAAGATGCAATTGCACAAAGAAAAGAATATTGGTGCTTGATCAGGTTAAAAGAAAAAAAAATTTTTGGAAATATAGGTTTTTATTCTGTTATGCTTCTTCAGTGAAATGTCAACTCTTGAAGGCTGGGTCCTGTTTACAGAATGAAAAATCTGTGTATTCTTAGTCAATGTTAAAGGACTATTGAATGTGCCATATCACTTGAACTGTGAGAGGTAATTTTTATTAAAGTAATAAAGCTCTCCTGTTCTATCCATGTTTCTCATTTTGTCTCTTTAGACCTAAATGGTTCTTCTTCTCTCTCTTAGGTTTCTCTCCACTATACATTTTAATCTTTATTAATTTACATTGTCTGTATTCCATTCTGAAAGCATCCTCTCCATGCCAGATGGAGACAGAGAAGCCATTGATGACTTTAGATTTCAAAGATAATCCACCAGTATCCATTCTTCATATCATTCTTCCTTAATAAAAACACCTTCCAAATTTTAGCTTAGCGCACCATCCCTCACAGCTGTGCTTACCTTATGACTACATTTGATCAAATGAAATTGAGCAGTTACAGGTGCCATTTCTGAGTTATCTTCTTTAAGACAAAACCTTCCACCTAGATTTTACTTTTTCATTTTTCCATTCCTATTGTCTAAAATTCAGAAGTACTAAGGAGATACATCATCCAGGCAAACATGAAACACTAGAGCTTAAAATCAGAGATGAAATCACATGTTGAATATGGAAAGCCACCCTGGAGAACCAGGTTCCTGGATGACTTCCTAAACCAGATCCCATCCAACCATCGTGGACTATTTTTAGAGCGAGAAAAAATGCTGATTTATTTAAGCCACAGTATTTGGGGGTCATGTCACTATAATACTTTAGCTGACATAATAACTAATACCAAATAGGCAATGGAAATATGCTGCCATTAAAAAAAAACCCTAAAATATGAGGCATTGGTTCAGTGGACATTAAGAAAACAGAAACTGCAGACCTGGAAGTTATGAGCCTTATTATACCATGGCCAAGTATTTAAAGTGTCACCTACAATAACTGGGAAAACAGATCACATGTACATCTGGGGCTTAGAAATGAAAACAGAATGTTGCAGTGTTTTGACTATTCCTTAATGCTTGTAGCAAGATACTACAAGAAAGAGATGAGCCCAGTCAAAGACTGGTAAATTTACATGTCAGAAATGGAATAGACTATAAATTTTACAAGGAAGATTTTATTTGCCTTTGCCCTTGGTTAAATTGTCCAGTAATTATTACTAGGAATGGTTGGAAAATCAACTGACTGTGTGATTGTATAACTCACACAGCAGAAAATAATGCTCCAGACACTTCTCAACATCTCTCATGGAGACTTTTCAAACAGAGAAATGGGAGCTAGTATAGTGGTAAAGATTAGATTCAGGAAGCCATTTAGCCTATTGTTTTCATATTGTAACCACTAAAATGAGGGAGAAAGAGGATGATCCTGGAACAGAACTCAGTATTTATTTAATAATATAGGTTTAGATAACTATATACAAAAATTAACTTTGGTATTGTTAATAGCACATGAAAATTAATGGAACTAAATTAACCTGAAGGCAAGTAAGTTTTTAAGAAAATTGTATTGTCAAAGAAACATCCAGCCAAGACTTCAAGAACCATGTGATTGTGCAAAAGCTATACAGTTATGTAATACCCAAACAAAATTAAAATCCTCCATGTGGGTAAGCAAAAGAGAATCCCAGTGTTGACAGAGGTTAGATTCAAAAGGCCAATCACCTTTTCTTCCTTTCAGGAAGTTGTTAGAAATGACAGTTATATTGTGTCAGATGGTACTTCAAAGTACCATACATAAAACATGGTAATTCAAGGAGATTTTATTTTAAAATGGACTATTTATAAAGCCAAATATAGGTTTAGGGGCATCACAAAGGAAAAGGAAGTATCTCTAGGCTTAGTAGCATCCTCTGTTACCATCTAAAGGTCTAAAGGGACAAAGGGAGAGAGAGGGGTTATCAGAACTCAGAGGAACCGATTCACAGAGGTTAAGAAACATTGAGGGGAATAGTGAACTTCAGGGTAAAGATAGGAATACAATCTTGAAGTGGGGGGACAGGGGAATAAATGTCTGACTTCACTCTTCTCACTTCTTCTCATATCCTATAGGGAGGTTTCTATCACCAAACCCAACAGTAAATCAGAGGGTATGAGAATCCCGATGTGATTTGGGACAGTGAACAGGATAGAGAAGGGCTGAAAATTAGCCTGGAGGGACAAATAGAAACCATGGGGCACATTTCTCTCTCTCTAGCTATGCAGTAAAATCTGCCCCAGGGTCATTTCTGCAAGTGGCATCTCCATACATATGAGAGATAACTATTCCTTTTTTCCTGGTGTTGATACAGACAGCGTGAGAGAGACAGGCTCATAATTGTGTCTACTGCCTGCAGTATTCTGAAGGATGGGAAGCTTTCTATCACTAGATTAGTTGCTATTTCCTTGGGAAGAGGAGTGAGGTGGAGGTGGACAGAGATGTTGGAAATATTTCTTTCAATAATCCCCCAATTCAAAGAACTGGGGTCTTACTATCAACGGGTACAAAGAAAGAACTTGGAGAGAGGAGCATATTTCTACTTTATAATGGCCACAGATGTTAGTATCTACAGTTAACAATTTTCTCAAGACAAAAATGGCCAGGCACATTTATCACATTCATAATACCTAGACTTATTTTGTCATTTTTAAAGACTACTGCAGTTGATATTGGAAATATATTTGCTTCCTTCCTGGGATGAGGATCTGTGCCTGACCTTAGGCCATTCTTTACGGATTTGCAAAGTGAAGCCCTAAATGAAAAGATGAGTCTTTTCAGTTCTTTCTAAAGGTCACCATGCTGAAGATCATAGCAAACTTTAATTTGTGAGTCCCGAGGTACCAGAAACACCCATGTAATATAAACTGAGGTTTTTCTTTATTTTTTTGTCTAGTATTAATCAATAAAGTTCACATTTTCAAATACACACTTACTTTTAAATAAAAGGGACTTGTAAATAATTCAGTAAAATTAATTTCCCAAAATTTTACTTTTATTCTTTTGGACAAAAACAAAATAAAATAAATAAAACCCAAAACATTCAAGTAAGATTTTATATCAGCCAAAAGTCTAAATGGAAAAAAAAAATGTTTTTTTTTTTTTTTTTTGGTTTATTTTACTTACATTGAAATTCATGCATGACAGCACAATACTATAGCACATATTTTATTTGGTTTTATTTTACTTAGAGAGCAGATTATATAATTGTAGTATGTTGCCTATAAGTACATTGACATGTTTTAATTTTTACCACAGATTACACAGGTGTTGGTACAATTTCTAAACAAGAAAAAAATTAGTACCAGAAAAAGAAGTGTTGATTTGACAACATTATCAAAAAGTACTATGAACAAAATCCAAAGCCAAATAACAAACAGACCAAAATATCTTGAAAAGCATGACATATAAGGTTTAATATAAGAAAAGAGCTTACCAATAAATAATAAGGATGTTAAAATACTCAAGTTATAAAACAGAGACAAATTTAAAAGAAGTTTTAATGCCAAAATCATATATCAAATTTGTCTACCTCTTTCAATTTCTACCTTACTCCTAATCATCATAATTTTTCTTTCTTCCAGACTATAAAATAGCTTCCTCTAGTCATCTTCAAATAGTTTTCACTCTTGCCTCTTTCTAATCAATCCATTACCCATGTATCAGGCAAAGTGATCGTAATACATGAAGTGGACCATGCTCCTTTCTCAAGTTTAATATTTTTAATTGCATACCGTTATGTTTAAGTCAAATTCAAAATTCCAACCCATGGATCAATTATCCTTCTTGAGGTTGTGATGGTTAATTTTAAGTGTCAACCTGACTGGGTTAAGGGATACCTAGATAGCTGGTAAAGCATTATTTCTGGGTATTCTATAAGGGTGTTTCTGGGAAAGATTAGTATTTGAATCACTCAGTAGACTGAGGAAGATCTTCCCTCACCCAATGTGGGTGGGCACCATCAAATCAGCTGAGGGCACAGATATAACAAAAAGACAGAGGAAAAACTAACTCTCTCTCTCTCTCTCTCTCTCTCCTACACACATACCCTCTCTTTTTCTCTCTCAGCAGGGACACCCATCTACCCATCTTCTACTGCCCTTGGACATCAGAACTCCAGGTTCTCTGGCCTTTGGACTCCCGGACTTATACCAGTGCTCTGCCCTTACCCAGGTTTTCAGGCCTTTAGCCTCAGTCTGAGATTTATACCATCAGCTCCCCTGATTCTCAGGCCTTCTGACTTAGATTGAGCCATGCTACCAACTTCCCAGGTTCTCCAGCTTGCAGATGATATATTGTGGGACTTCTCAGCTTCCAAAATCATCTGAGCCAATTCCCCTAATAAATTCTCATCTATCTGTCTGTCTAATCTCCTATTGGTTCTATTTCTCTGGAGAACCTTGACTAATACAAAGGCTATTCCTATAGACCACTCTGATTTCTTACCCTGCCATTCTTTTTTCCTCTAGCTAGCCCTGGTTAATATCAGTCTTCTGTTTGTCATTGAACAATCCAAGTTTGTTCCTATCTTTGGCTCATTTCCTTCCACTGGAAAACTCTCTCCTAACAATGGCAAATGACTCACTCCCTAACTTAATTCTGATCTCTGCTTACATATGCTAAGGTTGTGATGGTTAATTTTAAGTGTCAACCTGACTGGGTTAAGGGATACCTAGATAGCTGGTAAAGCATTATTATTATAGATAGCTGGTAAAGCAATATTTAAATTTTTTGTTGATTTAACACAAAATGGTGGCATCAACATAAATAACAAAAAACTCCTAATACACTATACACATAGAGGGATATCCATGACAAATCTGTTAATAAGTTCTGTCAAAGTAAAAGATACTCAACATTAGCTACTGCACAAGAAAACCTGAATTGACCAGTAATAAAGAAAGGCTCTCATCTTAGAGCCTTAGTATATGCTATTAAATATTCCTTAAATTCTGTGTTCTTTCATTTCAAATATCCAGCTGCTTATTATTATTCTGTTCTCCAATTATACATAAATGTTACAGAGACTTCCTTCATAAACTTTGGATTTAAAGAGTGCTCCCTATTTCTGGTTTTAAAATAAAGATTGTCCTCTTCTCTACCCAGAAATTATACTGTATAACTTGATCAGTGAGAAATAGAACTTAAATGTCATGTTCTACAGTAAATGTGAATATCTCTGCTAGAGGCAGAATTCTAAGACAACTGCCAACATTCCTGCCTCCTCGTGTATATGCCTTGTATAATATCCTCCCCTTGAGTGCAGCTGTGACCTGAGAATATGATGGACCATCACCCACATGATTAAGTTATTGATGAGTTGACTTTGAGTTCATCAAAAAGGAAATTATCCTGAATGGGCCTAACCCAACCTAATGACCCCCTACAAAAAGGTAAAACATCAGAGAGACTTCCCCTTCTATATTCAAAAATTAAGGAAACTACCATGTTTGGGAGAAGACAACATGGCAGGTATAGTCAGTGGCTGTTTGCAGCCGAGAATTTCAGACCCACAACTTCAGGGAACTGAATTCTGCCAACACCAGTGAGCTTGGTGAGGACCCTGAACCTTGGATGACATAGCAGCCTCTGCCAGTATTTTGATTTCAGCTTGAAAAGACCCTCAACTAAGAACCCAGTTTAGCTATGCCCAGAATTCTGACATAGAGAACTGTAAGATAATAAACATATATTTTTTTAAGCTCCTAAGATTGTGGTAATTTGTTACACAGCAATAGAAAACTAATATGATCTGTACTGAACATATAAAGAGCTTTAAAATTTAGTAGCAATCAAATATAAAACACAGAAATAAGCTAGAAAGAAGGCTTGCGGTCATTCTTCTCTGAAGTACAATACACACACATGGTGGGAAAAATCAACAATCATGTTTTGAACAATGAAAACTTACTATACCAGCTGACATTTGAAATTCCAGTGGACCTTTATTTCTATTATTCATGGAGAATTAGGAAATACACACACACACACACACACACACATACACACACACACACACACACCATGGACATCTACTCACCCACCCAAACAAAACAATGGTGATGTAGCACCTCTTGTATTATCCTGGATAGAGCTGGAGCCCATTGTACTAAGTATCACAAGAATGGAAAAACAAGCACCACATCTGCTCATCATCAAATTGGTATTAACTGATGAACACTTATGTGCACATATAGTAGTAACATTCATCAGGAGTCAGGCAGGTGGGAGGGAGGAGGAGGAGAAGGATATATTGACACCTAATGGGTGCAGTGTACACCTTCTGGGGGATGGACATGCTTGAAGCTCTGACTTAGGTATAGCAAAGGCAATATATGCAACCTAAACATTTGTACCCCCATAATATGCTGAAATTAAAAAAATAATTAATTAATTCAAAAAAATAATGCATCACACTGATTTCATATATTAGGTATAATAGAATGAAAGGGAAAAATGGAGAATTATGAGTATTCTAGCAGATGGTGATCTCTACTGGAGTCAGTTGAAATAGAGGCTAAACTAGTTCACCCACATACAATTTTCTACCATTAGAAACTTTGGTAAAAGTAGAAATAACCCTAGCTAGCTTAGAACATGGCCCTAAGTTTTCCTATGAACATACATAATCAAGGAATATGTCACCTCAGAAGAGAAATACTTATCAAAAAGAACTAGCATAATATTTATACAAAAATACAATTTAAAAACAAAGAAGGAAATGGAAAACAAAAGAAAACAAATATGGCAGTAGGGAAGACTACTTCTGCCACTAATCATGGAGACTATGAAAAATCCTACACATTTATGCTCAAATACTTGTATATAGTAAGACCACAAGGTAGATTTCAGAGACAATAACAGTAAAACACCATTAGAAGATAAAAACTTAACTAGCTGTGCTCGGAAAAAAAACAATAAAGAGAAACATTAAATAAATTATAGTTTCCACTTTTTATTGAGATATAAAAAGTCAAAAGAACATTGCTTCTGGTCTAATAATTATAAAAATCCAGAAAATTTGCAAAATTATGACTTTTCTGGATTCCATTAGAGTGTTGAGGCAATAAATAAATTCAGTTTAATTGAATTTAAAAGAGTGACATGTCCCTCTGAGAATATGCAGGACTTTAGAATGAAAAGTTTCACGTTTCAGTGTTCAGGAAGAAGAGATAAGTCATAAATACAGGTAAAAAAACTCTCAAAATATTAATAATTTTTAAAAATCCTAACATATGCTAGAGCAGCAGTTATGACTTTCTGGAATTCCTCTTCACATTAAAATTTTAGATGTACTTACCAGCTATTTTGAGCCTCCACTGGTAGTCACAAGAAATAATGTCGGTAGAGCAAAAGACCTGAAAGCACCTTTTTTTCCTATCACAAAGGCATAAAACCCAGTGAACTTCCCAGACTACCTTCAAAAGAAATAAAGACTTAACCAACTGGGAGAGGAGCATGAAAGGAATCCACTCCTCATACTAGACCAAAGTCTCTTGCACTGGGGAAGAGATTAAGCAAATTCCACTGGACATTAGGGGAAGGGAGAACAAACCACTTAAGGCAAGGATCATACAAAAAAACAAAGTAGATCATTATTATCACTGGGGAATGGAAAATAAATTTTCTCTTTTCAAAGATCTTTCCCCTAATGATACAAGGCAAAGTCAGATTTCCGTGGAAAAAGGAAAAACAAAACAAAACAAAACAAAACCTGAAAAGACTGTACCCACAGACAGGTAAAAGAACAACAAAAAAAATTCCCTCAGCTTCCTCAACCATAAATTTCAAATCAAATGACAGGCAAGAGCAGACCGTCTCTGGGGAGAAGATGAATTTGAAGACAGTCCCATGCTGAGGTACAAATTTGAAGCATCTGCTAAAATCTGATGGTGGAAGAGGAACACTAAGAAAAAAAATCCGTTATTCCAGGCCCCATACTAAAAAGGAAATAACATCAGCTCACCATATGAGTAAGTTTATGTCCGTAGTGCACTAAAGGCAAATAAAGCAAAAAGAATATGAAAACTTAATTTAACTATTGAATAAACTGACTCACCCCCCCATAATGACATGCTGATAAAAAAAGGCATTTGGTTTATAAATTATAAAATTATATTGGTTTAAATTACATGTATCTCAGTATCTACTCTTCTTTTAATGTAACAATTAGCATTAGTAAAAAGTTATAAGACCTACAAAAAGCCAAAGGGAAAAACAAGTCTGCTACCAAGAGATAAAGCAGTCAACAGAATCAGACTCAGAGAATACTCAGTTGCTGAAACTATGAGATAAGGAGCTAATTTAAATAAGTTAAACCATCTAATGGAACAAGTAGACAACATGCACAAAGCTATAGAGAATTTCAGCAAAAGGAGGTAAACTATAATATAGAGTCACATGAAAATACTTAAAACTTTAAATATAAAAACATGGTGTCAGAGATAAGATATTTTAAAAAGCTAATCATCAGAATGGACCCAGCAGAGAATATAATGGTGGACTTGAAGATCAATGGAAAGTACCCAAACTGAAAGGCAAAGATAAAAAGTAATGGAAAGAAAAGAAATTTCAGAGTTGCTGTATGTATCAAATGGTCTACCATTCATGTAACTGGCATCTCAGCAATGAAAAGAGAACAGAAAAAAAGAAGTTGAAGAAAAATAGCTTAGAATTTCCCATAATTACTTAAAAACAGCAAACCACAGATTTAAGAAGCTCAAAGAACCTAAAAGAGGAAAAGAAAAAAAAAAACAAAAACTACAGAACATCTTAGTCAAACTGTTGGAAACCAAAGACAAAGAAGAAATCTTGAAGACTTCCAAATTAAAAAGAAGTAATATATAGAGAGGTGAAAATATAAGATTTATAGTACATTTCTCATCAGAAACTATGCAGGCCAGAAGACAATAGCAAAATCTTTGAAGTATTGAAAGACAAAATAAACTTGCAACCTAAAACTCTACGTCTAGCAAAAATATATTTCAAAAGAAAAAAGAAAAACTTTGTAAGACAAACAAGAGCTTAAAAAATTAATTACCAGAACATCGGTACCACAAGAAATAATAAAGAAAGATCTTCAGAAAGAAGGTTTATAGTAACAAATGGTTACACAAAAAATAAAGAGTACCAGAAGGGTTAAAAATGTGAATATATAAATAAAGGGCATGTTTAAGTTTTTCTCCTATGTGTAAAAAATGATTGTACAAAGTAAAAATTCTAACAATGATTTTTGGTTTTATGATAAATGTAGTAGACTGCATAATACATGACAACAAAAATGCAAAATATGGGACAGATGACATGAAAATGTTGTAAAATACTGGCTCTATATGTGAAGTGGCATAATAATATTTGAGGATAGACTATAATAATTTAAATATTTATACTGTAAATCCTAAAACAACCACTTAAATATTTTAATGATGTATAACAAATAAACCAATAGTGGAGATAAAAGACAATTATAAAAAGATATTTATTCCAAATTAGGCAAAAGAATCAAAAAAAATCAAACTGAACAAAGAACAACGGAGAAAATTAAACAACAAAGCAAGATATTTGGACATATTAACAACTACATTAAATGTAAATGGATGAAACACACAAATTCTAAAGCAGAGATGATCAGATTGGATAAATGGCAATAGCAAACTATGTGCTGCTTACCAAAAAAAGCTATTTAAGTTTAAACACGTAAGTAGAATGAAACAAAAGAATGAAATTAGCTATATTATGAAAACGGTAGTTATAAGCTGAGGTTGCTATATTCATATGAAGCAAAGGAGACTTCAAACAGGCATATAACATAACCATAAGAGAGCTAATTCATCAAAAACAACAAAATATTCCAATGTATTCATGTAATCATAACTTCAAAATATAAAACAGTAAAACTTTTTGAATTAAAAAAATTCAACATTCCTCCCACCATAATTTATAGAACAAATAGAAATAAAAACAAGAAGAGTGAACAAATTTTATCAATATTTTAAATCTACTTGATGTAATTGGTATTTATAAATCACTCTACCAACAATAGCAGAATATACATTCTTTCCAAGTGCTCATAAACATTCACTAAGATAGACCATATTCTGTGCTGAGAAGCAAATTTCACATAATCTAAAAGAATCAAAATAATACAAACTTTATTATCTGAGTATAAAAAATTTTTTTTTTTCTGACAGAGTCTCACTCTGTTCCCCAGGCTAGAGTGCTGTGGCATCCGCCTAGCTCACAGCAACCTCCAACTCTTGGGTTCAAGCAATCCTACTGCTTCAGCCTCTCGAGTAGCTGGGACTACAGGCATGCACCACCATGCCCGGCTAATTTTTCTATTTTTAGTTGTTTGGCTAATTTCTTTTTATTTTTAGTAGAGATGGGGTCTCGCTCTTGCTCAGGCTGGTCTCGAACTCCTGAGCTCAAGCAATCCTCCTGCCTTGGCCTCCCAGAGTGCTAGGATTATAGGCATGAGCCACCGCACCCAACCAGAGTATAAAGAAATTAAACTTAAAATTATTTTTAAAAAATATAAAAAGTGCATACCTATTTGAAAATTAAACTATACTTTCCTAAATAATCCATGGATCAAGGAAAAAAAACTAAAAACAAATCTGAAAACATTTTAAATTAACTTAAAATTCAGTAGTTCAAGATTGTGAGATGCAGCTAAACTAATGTTTGAAAAAAAATTATTATCAGTAAATAAGTTAGCATGGTCTCAAATCAATCGTCAAAGTTTCCAACTCAAGAAACCAAAAAAAGGAATAGATTAAATTTTAAGTAATGAGAAGCAAAGAAAAAATAAAGAGCAGAAATTAGTGAAATAAAACCCATAAAACTAATACAGAAAAATTAATGAAACCAATACCAGTTATATGAATATGTAGAGAAGTTCATAAATCTCTCTACAGAATAATCAGGAAAAAGAGAAACACAAACTTCCAGTGTCAAGAATTAAAGAGGGGGCATCACTACAGACTTATTACATTAAGAGGTAAAACAAAATATTATGGAAAATTTTAGGCCAATAAATTTGATAACGTAGATGAAATGGGCAAAATTTTTGAGACACAGTCTACCAAATTCATTTAAAAATAACTGGATAACCTAACTAGTTCTTTATTGAAGAAACTGAATTGATAGTCAAAATGTGTTTCCCACACAGAAAAACTCTAAGACTGATGGCTTACCTGGGAAATTTTAAGAAATCTTTAAGGAAGAAGTCATACAAATTCTTCACAAACTTTTCCAAAATATAGAGGAAAAGAAAATAACACTAAACTCATTTTATGAATCCGATATTAACCTGGTACTATAACTAGAAAAAGAAATTGCTGAAAATATTTGAACAATATTCACTAAGAACATAGGTTCATACAACCTTAACATTTTAAATCAAATCTAGCTATATATAAAATTATAACACATCATGAACAAGTGAAATTTAATCCAGAGAATGTAAAGTTAGTTCAACATTTAAAAATAAATTGTGGGCCGGGCGCGGTGGCTCACGCCTGTAATCCTAGCACTCTGGGAGGCCGAGGCGGGTGGATCGCTCGAGGTCAGGGGTTCGAGACCAGCCTGAGCAAGAGCGAGACCCCGTCTCTACTAAAAATAGAAACAAATTATCTGGCCAACTAAAAATATATATACAAAAAAAAAAAAATTAGCCGGGCATGGTGGCATATGTCTGTAGTCCCAGCTACTCGGGAGGCTGAGGCAGTAGGATCGCTTAAGCCCAGGAGTTTGAGGTTGCTGTGAGCTAGGCTGACGCCACGGCACTCACTCTAGCCCGGGCAACAGAGTGAGACTGTGTCTCAACAAAAAAAAAAAAAATAAGTTGTGATTGTTGATTTGGGGTGTTTAACTTGACTGGGACTGGATTAAGGGATACTCAGCTGGTAAAACACTGTTTATTCTCAATTTTTCAGTAGGCATTGAGCCCATTCCTCTTCTGCTGAAAGGGAAACCCAGGTGATTTTGGTTTTGATTTGAACGATTGGGATGCCCCAGGTGTGTCTGAGAGAATATTTTCAGAGGACATCGGATGTGGTTTGGTGGACTAAGTAGAGGAAAATCCCCAACTGGGGGCTTGAATGGAAGAAAAAGGCAGAGAAAGGGTAAATTCTTGCTCTCTTTTTTTCTGGAGCCAGAGTGCCCTTCTTCTCTTGTCCTTGGATGTCAGAACTCTAGGTTCTCTGACCTTTGGACTCCAGGACTTGTGCTAGTGGCCCCCTGGATTCTTGGGCCTTCAGACTTAGATTTACTCCATCAGCTTCATTGGTTCTAAGGCCTTTAAACTTGGACTAAACCATGCTACCATCTTCCCTGGTTCTCCAGCTTGAAGATGGCCTAGTGTGGGACTGCTTGATCTCTGTAATTGAGTGAGTCAATTCCCCTAGAAAATCCCTTCTGATATTTCTCTCTAAATATATCTTTTATTAGTTCTGTCCATCTAGAGGACTCTAACATAAATCGATGCAATTCACCATACGAACAGAATTCTTTAAAAAATTTATTTTAGTAAATGCAGAAATAATATTTGAAAAATTTAACATTTATTCATGATAAGAAAATCTCTCAGGGCATTAGCAATAGAAGAAAACTCCCTTATTCTGATAAAGAACATCAGGAACAAAACTACCACTAATATGACACTTAATAGTAATATACTCAATGTTTTATTACTAACATCAGGAAAAAAGATATGCTCATTCTAAACTTTATTCAACATTGTACTCAAAGCCCTGGATAAAAAATTTTAACTATAACTTTAATTTTGAAATAGATATAAACTATTCAGTTTTTCTAGCTCTTTTTGACTGAGTTTAATAGGGTATGTTTCGTAACGAATTTATCCATCATGTCTAAGTTAATAAATAAAGTAAGAGAAGAAGCTAAAAAGCAAACAGATTAAAATGAAATAAATAAAACTATCTATATTTGTGTATGTCATAATTGCCAAATAGAAATTCCAAAAGATTAAAAAATATATTGACACTAACAATTGTGTATACCAAAGTCACAGGAAAAAGTCAATATTAAAAATAAATAATATTTCTACATAGTAGCACAAAACAAATAATTAAAATTAAAAATTATACGGATAATTTAAATTTTAATTAAAAATCGCAAGGTGCTTATGGATACATTTAACAAAATATGTATAAGACCGGCATACTGAAAACTACAAAATATTTCTGGAAGAAATTAAAGAACTACATAAATGCAGAGACGTATGGTACATATGGATCAGAAGACTCAATATCATTAAATTGTTAATTCTTCTCAAATTAATCTCTAGATTCAAAGTAAACCTAATCAAAATTCCAGTGGAATTTTGTTATTCTTATTTTTCTTGTTGCTGTTATTGTTGTTGAAAATGAGAAAGCACAAATAAAGGCTTGGTGGAAAGCATTAATTATATTTAAATATATGGATAAATTTACAAAAGAAAATGCCTACAAGGTGGCATTACAAAGATAGCAGAGTAGGAGATACCAGCCTTTATATCCCCCAAACAAGAAAAACCAAATATGCATGGGTATCCTACAACCACAATATCCCTGAGAGTGCTCAGGGCCCATTAAAGAAGCTAAAGCAGCACAGAACAGCAAAACAAAAATAACAATGTGAAAAGAATCACTGGTGGGGTCAGCATCCCTGAGAACCCAGAAGATGATTAGGAACAAAGAAGAAAGGTAGAGGCGTATTAGTATCAGCCATGTGGCAGGAACCCCAGTGTTTCCAGTGTCGTGTTCCACAGCAGATGCTAGCATTTTGCCACAGAGGTAACCAATGGCCATTCCTGCTGGGAAACTCTAGAGAAAAAGATATGACTTAATACCACACACACAAAAAGCAGCCACTCTTGAACTCTTTCAGAAAAGGAGCCAGCACCTTTCCCAACATTGTACATCCCTTAACTTCACTGTGCCCACCATCTAGATCCAGCCTCTGTGGCTGTCCTGGGCCTGCCCACATCTCAAAACACCAGAGCCAGCACCATAGCAAGCTAACTTGCACACCAGACCCTTGAGCCAAGTTCTAACTGCATGTGCCTGTACTTGGAGGACCAGCTCTGCCACCATAAAGAACTAGGTTTTGCCCTTACTCCAGGGCCATTGTAACTCTGAACATATCTGTGCTCCTGTTCTCTGCCTCATGGCTGCTTTACAAGCATCCACCCCTCACATACTATTACCAAGTGCCACAGTGGAGGTACCCATGCCCCAAGTACCACTGCCATTAGTGGCCACTGCACAGGTGCCACTCATCAGATACCAGTTCTACTGCCACTGCAAGCAGGCTTACAAGCCAAATCCAATGCCAAAAGGGATCCCCTGAGCCACACTTCCTTTATGGGAAAAACACAGATTGGGAAGACCTTAGTAGGCATGGTCACAAAAGATCCCAACAACCTTTACTGCCATTGCAAACATCCACAGTGTTGTCTTCTGAGAATCTCTCCCATCCTCAGCAAAACTGACCTCAACTGACAAAGCTGCACAGAGACTATACAGCTGTGCCCTCACTGGTGCCAGAACCACAACATGCCACATAGCAAGGACCCTCCCACCTTCCTAGATAGAAAGATCTTTTCACAGGAAAACTAGCTCATAAATTCTGTAGGAGATAACTGTTTCACTAAATGCACAGATACCAACATAAGGCAAAAGAAATATGAAAAAACAGAAAAATATATGGCACCACCAAAAGAACACATTAATTATCCAATAGATGATTCCAAAGAAATTTAGATATTAAAAACTGTCTGACAAAGAGTTTAAAATAATTATTTTAAGGATGCTCGCCATCTTTTAAGAAAATACAGAGAAACAATTCAGTGATATCAGGAAAACGACAAATGACCAGAAGACTTAAAAGAGAGATGGAAAAAAATAGAAACTCTGAAGCTAAAAATAACAATAAATAAAATGAAAAAAGCTATAGAGAATATCAACAGCAGAACTGATCAAGCATAAGAATCTGTGAACTCAAGAAAAGTTATGTGAAATTATACAATCAGAGGACAAAAAAGAAAAAAGTAAAAGAATGGAGAAAGCTGATAGGATTACTGGGGCAGTATTAAAAGAACAAATATTCAAATGGTAGAATTTCATGAAGGAGAAGAGAGATACAAAATAGGCAGAAAGCTTATTTACAGAAATAATAGAAAATTTTCCAACTTTGGGGACATATATAAAGATCCAGGTACAACACATGAAGGTAAAATTTCTCTAATCAGATTCAGTTCAACCAAACCTACACCAAGACATGAACAAACTACCATAATTCAAAGACAAAGAGAGTCTCTTGAAAGCAGCACTAAAAAGAAGCAGATCACATATAAGAGAGTTCCAGCAAGGCTAGCAGCATACATCTCAGCAGAAACATCACAGGCCAGGAGAGAATGAGATGATATACTCAGTGCAGAATGAAAACAAAACAAAAAAGAACAACCCCCCCCCCCCAAAAAAAAACAAACACTGCCAAATAAGGATACCTGACCTGGTGAAGCTGTTCTTTAGAAATGGAGGAGATGTAAAGACTTTCCCAGGCAAACAAAAGCTGAAGGAGCTCATCACCACCAAATTTGTCTCACACACACACACAAAAAAAAAAAATGCTAAAGAGAGTCTAAAGAGAATTTTTTAAAGCTAAAAGACAGGACACTAATTAATAATATAAAAATATATGAAAGTAGAAAACTCACTGGTAAAAGGACACAGTCAAATTCAGAATATACCAGCACTACAATGGTAATTATATGTCACTGCAATGGTGATGTGTAAATCACTTGTATCTCTGTATAAAGATTAAAACACAAAACTGACCAGACATAGTGGCTCATGCCTGTTATCCTAGAACTTTGGGAGGCCAAGGCAGGGGATTCCTTGAGACCAGGAATTTGATACCAGCCTGGGCAACATAGCAAGATCTTGTCTCTACAAATATAAAAGAAATTAGCCAGGTGTGGTAATGCATGCCTGCTGTCCTAGCTACTTGGGAGGCTGAGGTGGGAGGATCATTTGAGCCCAGGAGTTTGAGGCTGCAGTAAGCCTAATCATGCCACTTCACTCCAGGCTGGGCCACAGAACAAGACCCCATATCTAAAATAAAATTAGAAATAGAAATAAAATTAATAAAAGAGACAACTTTTAAAATAATAATAGCAACAATAAATTTTAAGGGGTACAAAATATAAAAAGCTGTAAACTGTGGCATCAAAAACATAAAATGTTGGGGAGGGAGTAAAAGCTTGGAGTGTTTTTAAGTGATCAAAGTTAAGTTATCAGCTTAAAATAGCTTATTATAAATATAAGATGTTTTATGTAAGTCTCCTGGTAACACAAAGAAAAAAACTATAGCAGATAAATAAAAGATAAAAGGAAGAAATCAAAGCATACCACTAGAGAAAATATTCTAATCACACACACAAAAAAAGATAGCAAGAGTGAGTGGACAAAAAAAAAAATCTACAAAAAAACAAGAAACCAATTAATAGAATGGCAATAGTAAATCCTTACATATCAATAATTACCTTTAATGCAAATGGATTATATTCTCCAATTGAAAGATCTAGAGTGACTAAATTAAATTTTTAAAAAATACAAGACTTAACTACATGCTGCCTACAAGAAATTCACTTCACTTTTAAGGAAATACATAGGTTAAAAGGCAAAGGATGCAAAAAGATATTTCCTGCAAATGGTAACCAAAAGAGAACAGGGGTATATATGCTTATATAAAATGGTCTTTAAGTCAAACCCTATATGATTAAACGAAGGAGGATAGTATATAATGATAAAGAGATCATTTCATCAAGAAAATATCACAATTGTCAATGTGTATGCACTTGATATGAGAGCAACCAAATATGGAGAACAAATATTAATAGATCTCAAAAAAGAAATAGACTTCAATATAACAATAGTAGGAGAGTTCAATACCCTACTTTCAACAATGAACACATTACAGATAGAAAAATCAATGAGGAAACATTGAACTTGGATTACACTTTAGACCAATGGACTTAACAGACATAAACAGAATATTCCATCCAACCACAGTGAAATACACATTCTTCTCAAGTACATATAGAACACTCTCTGGGATAGATAATATGTCAGGCCACAAAACAAGTCTTAACAAATTTAAGAAAATTTAAATCACATCAAGTATCTTTTCTGATCGCAATGCTAGGAAACTAGAAATCAATAATAAGAAGCACTTTGGAAAATTCACAAATGTGTGGAAATTAAACAACATGCTCCTTAAAAACCAATGAGTCAAAGAAGAAATTAAAATGAAAATTAAAAAATATCTTGAGACACATGAAAATGAAAATGCAATACACCAAAACTTATGAGATGCAGCAAAAGCCATTCAAAAAGGGAAGTTTATAGGAATAAGTGCCAGAAAGAAAGAAAGAAAGAAAGAAAGAAAGAAAGAAAGAAAGAAAGAAAAGAAAGAAAGAAAGAAAGAAAATCCCAAATAACCTAATGTTACACCTTAAGGAACTAGAAAAAAAAGAAAATAAGCCCAAAGTTAGTAGAAGAATGGAAATAATAGGAGGAGAAATAAATGAAATAGACACTAGAGAAACAATAGAAAATATCAATACAACTGAAAGTTGATCTTTGAAAAGATAAACAAAATCAACAAACCTTTAGCTAGACAAAGCAAAAACAGAGAAGACCCAAATAAATAAAATTAGACACGGAAAAAAAGGCATTACAACTGATACCACAGAAATACAGCAGATCATAAAACACTACTATAAACAACTTATAAACCAAAAACATTGGATAACCTAGAAGAAATGGATAAATTACTGGACACATACAGCCTACCAAGACAGAGTCATGAAGAAATAGAAAACTTAGACAGATCAATAAAAAAAAAAGTCCCCCATCAAAGGAAAGCTCAAATCCTAACTGAATTCTACCAAATATTTTTTTAAAAGAACTAATAGTAATTCTTCTCAAACTTGCAAAAAATTGAAGAGGAGAGATTATTTTCAAATTCATTTTAGTGACCATTATCACACTGACACCAGAGCCAGATGAGAACACTCTAAGAAAATATAATTACAGGCTAATATCCTTGGGCACATAGATACAAATATCCACAATAAAATACTAACAAACAGAATTCAACAGCACACTAAGAAGATAATTCACCATTATCGAGTGGGATTTAGCCCTGGGATGCAAGAATGGTTCAATATTAGCAAATCAATAAATATAATATACCATAGTAACAGAATGAAAGACAAAAACCATGTGATCACCTCAACAGATGCAGAAAAGCTATTCCACAAAATTCAACATCCTTTCATGATACAGTACTGAAAGTCCTAGCCAGAGCAATTAGGCAAGAAAGAGTAATGAAGGCATTCAGATTGGAAAGGAACAAGTTAAACGGTCTCTGTTTATAGTTATATACCATCATATGACATGATGATGTATATAGAAAACCCTACAGACTTCACTAAAAACAACTGTTAAAAGTAGTAAACAAATTCAGTAAAGTTTCAGGATACAAAATCAAATCACAAATATCATATTGTTTCTATGCACTAAAAACATACTATCCAAAACAGAAATTAATAAAACAACCATATTTACAATAGCCACAAAAAAGTAAAATACTGAGAAAAAATGTAACCAAGTCAGTGAAAAATCTGTATGCTGTAAACTATAAAACACTGGTGAAAGAAATTAAAGACACAAATAATTGAAAATATATACTGTGTTCACAGATTAGAAGAATTAATGTTATTAAGAAATTACCCAAAATTATCTACATATTCAATGCAATCCCTATCAAAAGTCCAATGACATTATTCACATAAATATAAAAAACAATCCTAAAGTATATATGGAACCACAAAAGACCCCCAACATCCAAATCAAACTTGAGCAAAAACAACAATGCCGGACGCATCAAACTATTTGATTTAAAATCTGCAACAAAAACATAGTAATCAAAACAGCATGACACTGGCATGAAAATAGACACTTAGACCAATGGCACAGAATAGCAAAACCAGAAATAAACCAAAGCAGCTACAGGCAATTGATTTTTGACAAAGATGCCAAGAATACACAGTTGAGAAAGGACAATATCTTCAATAAATGGTGCTCGGAAAACTCATTAACCACATGTAGAAGAATGAAATTAGACTTTTATCTCACATTATGTATAACAATCAACTCAAAATGGATTAAAAACTTAAAAGTAAGGCCTGAAACAGTAAAACTTCTAAAAGAAAACTGAAGAAAAAGTTCCAAGACATTTGTCTGGCCAATAATTTTTTGGATATGACCTTGAAAGCACAAGCAACAAAAGCACAAATAGACAGATGGGATTACATCAAACTAAAGAGCTTCTGCAAAGCAAAAGAAATAATCAATAGAGTGAAGAGACAACTTGCAAAATGGCAGAATATATTTTCACACCATGCATCTGACAAGGGGTTAATATCCAAAATAAATAAGAGACAGAAACACTCCAAAAGTAAGAAAACAAATTGATTTAAATAAAATGGGTAAAGGATCTGAGTAGACATTTTTCCAAAGAAGACATAAAATAGTCAACAATGTCATGAAAAAATGTTCAGCGTCACTAATCATCAGTGAAATACAAATTAAAACTTCAATTAGGTATCACCTTACACCTGTTAGAATGTCTATTATCAAAAAGACAAAAGATAACAAGTGTTGGTGAGGATGTGGAGAAAGGGGGACCCTGGTACACTGTTGGTAGGAATGTAAATTGGTACAGCCCTTTGAAAAACAGTATGAAGTTTCCTCAAGAAAACTAAAACTAGAACTACCATCCAGCAATCCCCTTCTGGGCATATATCCAAAGGATGTGAAATCAGTATGTTGAAGAGATACCAGCACTCTGATGTTCAATGCAGTATTATTCACAATAGCCAAGACATGGAATCAACTTAAGTGTCCATTCATGGATAAATGGATAAAGAAAATGTGGTATATACATACACAATGGAATACTGTTTAGTGCTACCAAAGAAAAAAAGAAGGAAATCTTGTCATCTGCAACAACATGGATGAACCTGGAGAACATTATGTTGAGTCAAATAAGTGCAGAAAGACAAATAGGCATGTATCACATGACAAAAGTTTCAGTCAATGATGAACCAGATATATGATGGTGGTGCCATAAGATTATAATACCTTATTTTTACTGTACCTTTTCTACATTCAGATACACAAATACTTACCATTGTGTTTCAATTGCCTACAGTATTCAGTACAGTAGCATGCTGTACAGGTTTGTAGCGTAGGAGCAATAGGCTGTCTCATATAGTAAGCAGTACCATTTTGGTTTGCGGAAGCACACTCTATGGTGTATTGTACAACAAAATCGCCTAACAGCACATTTCTCAGAATGCATGCACAGTGTTAAGTGACACACCACATGTGCCACATGACCTCACTTATATGTGAAATCTAAAAAAGTACAACTTAGAGAAGAAAATGGTGGCTACCATATTCTTGGGGGAGGGAGGATTGATGAGATGTTAGTCAAAGGATGCAAAACTTTATAGCTATAGTTAATAACAAAATATTGTATATTTGAACATTGTTAAGACAGTGAATTTAAGTTCTTCTCACCACCAAAAAACAGTAAGTTGGTGAGGTAATACATTTGTTATATTTAGCCAATCCATAATATATACATACATCAAAACATCATGTTGTACATCATAAATATATGTGATTTTTACTTGTCAGGTTGAAAATAAATTTAAAAATAAAGATTAAAACCCTGAGAAAAATTATGTAGTAAAAATAGTCAACTATAAAAAATTATATAACAATAGTTGAGAAGAAATTTACCTTATAGTTAAAAATCAAAATATATCATTCATAGGTAAGAATAAAATAATAGTGTAAATGTATTCCATTACATAAAAGTAAAAACTGTAATCAGTAAAAATTAAGTTGTACAGGAGAGAAATTAAGTAAAAACATTGATTTCATTTCTCTTCACTAATAATACAATGAACACTATTTAAAAAAGAATAATAAGCATATATAATCAGCTAATGCGTACATATATTTACTGAAACAAAATATATACTGTGAAAATGATCACAAAAAATAAATAAAACAAAGAATATACAATATAACAAAAGAAGTAAAATAACATAATAATGAAAAATATAACTAAAGATAGCACTAGAGAATTCAAACTAAACCCATCTGTGAAATCAAACAAAATATTTTAATAGGGTAGTGGTTTTCTAAATTAAGTTGCATCCATGCAATAAAATATATAAAGAATATATGTAGCCATTGGAAAGAATGAGGCAGCTCTCTATATCCTGATGAGAATAGTCTTCAAGTAAAAATTATGAAGACTAGTGAGTCTGCTCAATTTTTTTTTTAAATCACACATACACAGAGAGAATATCTGTGCAAAGATATAGAGGAAATAATTGAATTTTGATTTCCTTTGAAGATAAAATTTGGAAAAGAGTTGGGAGAGCTACTTTTCCCAGAGTATGTTTTTATATATTTTAAATTTTGTGCATGCATATATTTTATCTATTCAAATATAAATAACATTGTTTTAAATGAGTAAGTACGTCTTTCTATCTTAACACACACTTCACTTCTTTCAGAGAATTTAGGGGAAAAAAACGCATTTGTTTTTATCTTCGTTGTTCATCAGGCTTGTGAGGGTGTAAGGTTTGTGTGAACTGGGACCAAGTGTGTTCCCCATTGCACAGAACCTGGTCTGCAAATAGACCCTGGGTATGCACACTCTGAAAGAATGGATAGCTAAGTGAATTAAAAAGTACATGATTGAATCCACCAAGAGATAAAGAGTCAAGTGAGTTTTAAAAAGTTATTTATGCTAGTAAACAACCCAAGTTAAAATTAAAATGAAATATTTTGCCTAATTTCAAAACACTTTATAATTATAGCGTCCAACACTGTGGAGTATGAATACAGGCACTTGCAAATATTGCCATGTTAGAAAAAGTGAGAAATATTCAGAGAAAAATTCATAAAATGGAAAAATTGAATTTAACATAAAGTTCTAAACAAAAAAGGATTGGCTAAAAGAATCAAGTATAACCTACAATGAAATACTATGCTGCAAAAAAAACCTATTGTACAATAATATATGAAACAAAAAGTTCACATATTAATAACCAAACTATGTGTACTCCCGAACACAATTTTCAAAAGAAAAAAGCATCCACATGCAGACCCGCATACATTGAAAAAATAGTGCAAGTATATAAGGCAAGAATTTCAAAGTGGTTATATCTTTATGCTATGGCTATTTGTACATTTAGATATTTTCCTAATGTGCTATGGCTATTTGTACATTTACATATTTTCCTAATTTCCTACAGTGGATTTATACAACTTTTTAAATTACAAAATTTGTAACAGAAAGATTATATCTATGCATGGCCTAACATCTAATAAGGTGAAAAGCTTGCTTCTAAACTGGCCAAAAAAAAAAAAGTAATAAAATATAGTTTCTATTATGAGAACTGGCCATATAAAATAATGTTTTAAAGCATTTCTTTTCCATTTGGGGTGAGCAAAAAAGAACATTTCAGACTTGAAATGTGTTGGCATCTTGGTTAAATCTAAAGATCATGAGTTTGACTCATATCGTTCTGGATTCAAATAAAGCTATGCTTCCCACCACAGCCCAGTCTGTCCTCCCTCTCTGTACCAGGTTGTCTTTATGCAGATGAACAGTAATGCTACAAAGCTATCTGCAAGGATAAATTCCCTTTAAGTTCTCCAAGTTTCAGTTTCCATATCCGAAGTGGTGATATTGGTGCCAACTCCAAAAGAATTTACCAAAAATAATGCTTACAGAAATGCTCAGAACACATTCATCCTAGTGAATGTATATATACCATACATGTACAAATTATAATTAACATAAACTGTCTATATGTAAATATAGACACAGATTGTGTGCCCATAAAAATCGAGACTTATCATTGCATACTAACAAATGGAAGCTACATTTTTACAAAGAGAGGATTAGATATGTTTGCAAGTGGAACTGAAAAGGCCAGTATATTTTCTATTTTACACAGACAATTTTAAGAATAAACAGAAGGGGTTTACAAAATTTGATTTGTTAATATCATATAACTTATTTTTGGTTCAAAACTAGGTTTATTCTTTTAGGATGGGCAGAAATATGCAAGAAAGAAAGAAAGAAACAAAGCCAAGATTTAAGGAAAGATTCTGAAATAAAATATGCACACACAGACTTGAAACAATCTGGTCCTAGGGTAACAAAGTAACAGGTTTTTCTCCACACGTTTCCCCAACCCCCCAGACAGGCACTGAATCCCAGTATGCAAACAAAAAGGACATATTGTAGAGGTGATTCATACAGCTGGGAAGACAAAAGGCTGTACCAGCCAAAGCCAACATTTAACAACGGCCTATAATGGAAAACTTGTTTCTCTCTTTTTGAGGAAAAGTGGCATGTTTGAATAAGTGGCATATTCTTTAAAGTTTCCAATTTTAAACATTAACTAATATACCTCAAAATAACCACCAACTTTCCCTTTTTTTTATAGAAACCCAGTTTTTCATAAATATCTGTCTGTGCTTTCATCTACATATGTGCTGCTATCTTCCCATAAACTCAATCACAGTGTAATTTCGTCTGTATGGGTAAATGTAGAAAGGCTCTCAGATGGCTTAGAAGAAATAGAACAAAATTAGTTTGGATTTTTTTCCAAGTGGATTGTCACAATCTGTGCATGTTATTTCCCTTATCGTTGCATTTAGGCAACATTCAGATTCCCTTTCCTCCTTTATTCATCTCCTATTTAAAATAAACAGGGGAGAAATTAAGTGGGTATAATCACCTCTAGATCCTTTATAAACATTATGCAATAGCCAAGAGACCACAATGCTTGAATGGCTGTTATTGGTTTAAATTTGGCATGTGACAATGAAGCAATGTATCTTCCGCTGTGTGCAGGAAAATCTCAATCAAAGTTCCAAGTACAGATAAGCAAGGGAGAAATTTTCTTGCTATGCTGTGTTTTAACATTCCAGAATCTGGTCTCTGTCAAGATCATTCTTCAAAGGAACCTCCATTTTAACACAGCTGCCAATAGGCTCCAAATATAGACATTAAACAGCTTGTTTATAGAAATGTGCTTAGTCTCATTTTTAAGGATGTTTATATTTGACAGGATAGTTATGTGTCATATTAAAACATTATTATTTGCTACTAAAAACAAATGTGAATTTCAAAAATCACAATAGAATTTATTTATTTCAAGTAGCTCCAAGGTAGTCTCCAAATGTGGAGGCTCTTTGAACTTTCTTTCATTGAAGATCATTCTAGTGAAAAGATGGCACCTAGGATCTAAGCATCATTTTCCCAACCAATGACAAAGTTGTCAGAAGTCTTTGAAATAATTACATTTAAAAGATGTTTCTAATTCTCTTAGATTTAATTAATTTCTCCCCATTGTGTGCCTCCTAAACCTTTCATTCACATTTTTATTGTGAATGTTTTCTAAAATAAATGCCAATTACCCATTTACACTCTATTTTCTCTCTTACTAGCACTCCCCATGGGGCAATGGAGCAGAGGTCTTGCCTCCCTCTCATCTATACCCACATTTCAAACACAGTGCCAGCTAGTCATGGTGGCACATGATTATTGTGCAAGCTATTAGGAATCTGAAGTGGGAGGATCACTTGAGGCCAGGAGTTCCAAACCAGACTGGGCAACATAGCCAGACTCAGTCTCTAAAATAAAGCAAAAAACAAACAAACAAAAAAAATAGTGCTGGAACAGTCGTGGAATTCAATAAATTATCTATCTATTGTATAGTAATGTGGCTTAGAGTCCACAGTCATAACTCACGTGGAAAATCTTTCTTATCATACTGACTTTATGTTTTAATTTTCTAAAAAATTTTATTGGTATATGATAGTTGTACATGTTTTGGGGGTACATGTGATATTTTGGTACATGTATATAATGTGTTATGATCGAATCAGAGTAATTGGAATATCCATTGCCTCAAACATTTATCTTTTCTTTGTTTGGGGAACAATATAATTCTTCTCTTCTAGTTATCTCAAACTATAAAATAAATTATTAACTATAATTTCTCTGCTGTACTATCAAATACTGTTCCTTTTATCTAACTGTACTTTTGTACTGACTTTAATTCCATCAGGAACCTCCATTTCTGTTAGGAAGTGGATGAATAATAACACCACCATTTCTGATTCAATATAACCTAGTCACTTCCAGGTTAATACAATTTCCTTGGGGAAAATGCTCAGCTTTTCAGGTTTCTCCACACACTCCCTGCTCTTTCATCTTTCAGCAGATGGTATCTGAGTTTAGAATAGACTTGCATAATGGCTGAGCATTGGAAGAGGTAGGTGAAATAAACAGGGCAAATAGGCAATAATGCTCCCATGAGATTATCCAGCACCCAGACCCCTTAGCACGTTTTTCTAGTCTGCATGTTCAAAGCTTACTCAACACTACACCATGCATGCTGTAGCAGATAACAAAGGAAAATAAGAATAGTAGAGAGCATGAAATTCTCTCTGAAGATACAACCTGGAAGTTGTATACATTATTTCTGTTTATATTCAATGGACTGGAACTTAGTTTCACAGATCATACTGATAGCAGAGTTAGAGTATTTACGTTAATAACTACTATATAAGGAAGAAAGAAATATTTCCTATAAAATGGGTGAAAATAACATCTAACAATCATTGTTTAGGCAGGAAGCATTAATGCATCTTGGAGAATTAGGTAAAGCATTTTAGAGCATGTCTTCCATAAAATGAACTAAATGGGCTATATTCAATAGATTTATTGAACATATTTATTGACTCTCAGCCATGCAAATAATGAGAAGCTAGGTAATGGGAAGCAAAATAGTACCTTTCCTAATGGCAGTTACTAACTCCTAATTTTACTGTAATTTTATTGCTTGACCAAAATGGAAATAAAATAGTAAAACCTGGAGTATTTTGAGACACTTTTTAATGAGTTCAGAGTCCTGTGATACAATTGAAATAAAAATGCTGCTTAGTATATGGTATACTTTTAAATGAACAGGGTAATACTATGGAAAATTGCAAACCACTATTGAGAGGAAACTTTGTTTGACTTGAATCATTTATCTTTTGGCTGAAAACGACTAACAAGAGACTTCAGGTACGATACAGGGGCTTAACCTTATCCAAGACCCTGAGCCCATTCATCTTCCCACTCTGCCTTTTTGTGTTGAATTTTTGTCTTTATACTATTGCCTAATAGTCTCAGGTTGGGTTTCATGGGTCCCACATAGAATAATCCCATTCAAAGTCAGGAATGAGTATGGTGGAAAAAGGGATCTTTTAGTCAATTGTTTCTTTTTACCATTAAAGGAAAAACGTACACAGAGCATTTTAGAAGACCTAACATTTTACTTTCTTGACCAAAACTGCAGGAAAACTTAGGAAAATAAGCATCTTGAAAAGCAGATATTCCCATAACTAACTTAAACTGATAATGACTAAACTGACCCTTTAGAGTGGGTACCTTGGCACTCCAATTAAATCAAGGTTTGTGTATTAAGTAGAGGGAGAATGTCTTTTGGGTAAGCAAATAATGGGTTCTGTCATAGCCATGTAACCATTTGAAGCATGGCCTTTACCTACCTTAATAATTCTTGTGCAACTTTAAGATTATCCCCAATCTTCTCTGCTTTCTCAGGCAATTCACTTCATCAGCGATTCTCTCTCTCTCCTTGATAAACAATATTCTCTATTTACTGCCTTTTCACTATCAGAATTATAAACATGATCTAGTCTCTCCCATAACAAAAATAAATAAATCTCATCTCATGCCAATAATAGATTCTAGCAACTTTTCTCTTTTCCTCCACGACCAAGTGTTTCTAAGTGTAATTCTCACTCATTTCATTTACTTCCCTTTCACTTTCTAGTCCAAATTAGTCTGACCTTTTGCTCTCACAACTACAACAAATCTTTTATTGCTAAAGTCAACAGTGGCCAATGGTCTGCTTATTTCAAATGAAATACACAATTTTCTGTCCTTATAAAACCTGGGTACTATGTGACATTTGATTCTGTTTACCACTCTTGCTAAAGTTCTGGGGGTTTTTTGACTTCTGAGCACTTACTCCTTATTAAGTTTACTCATCCTACTTTTCTGGCCACATCTTGGTCATTTTAATGATTTATGTCTTCTATTTGTATATCTCCTACATTGATGCAAGACACCAATATGAAAAAAATTCTCCACATTAAGGAACACATAGAAATGTAAACTGCCTTTATACTATCTTGCTATGTTATAAATAGTACACAGCTAATTATGTTAGACCATTAAATTACCCCATCAATGGTTGTAAATTTTAAGTGAACAGGAGAGTCACCTAAAAACAAATTTCCAGAAATATAGAAAACCAAGCTGCTAAAGAGACACCCTACTCCACTACATAGATAAACATGAAAAGAAATATAATGTAAAAAGTTGTTAAATATGAAGTCAAGCACCAAAATAAAGGAAAGGAAATCTTCAGGTGCCAGCCACAACTAGAAAACTCAAAACCAGACCAACAAACTCAAAGTGATTCAATAGTGGCTCATGAGTTCTTCAGTAATTCTTGAGGACAAAAATTCATTTTTTTATTCCATGAGAAATTACTTCTAATTGGGAGACATAAGGCTTCACAAGGGACATGGCATTTAATGATAAAGCATAGATAAAATTCATCTTTAAAATTTTTTTTTTTTTTTTTTTTAAAGACAGAGTCTCACTGTGTTGATCTCTCACTATGTCGAACTGGTCTGGAATTCTTGGCCTCAGGCAATCTTCCTGCCGTAGGCTCCCAAAGTGTTAGGATTACAAGTGTGAGCCACCACACCCCTCTAAGAGCTAAAATTTAACACCATTTTAAAGAAAGAGGATATGGTCTCTTATCTCTAGAAAGTGGAATGCTTAAACAAAGTCATTTGAATATGGCTCAGATCCTTGAAGTGCTGCCCTAGCCATTATAAAAAAAAAAAAAGAGAGAGACAAAAAAATCTGGCTGCTGACCTGGAAAACTATTTTTAAAAATCTTGCTATATATTTAGGGCAAAAGAAAAGAAAGACCACCATAAGAAATATGGTATCAAGGCATATTGACACTCAAGTATGGAGTTTAAATATGTATTATCAACATCATAATAGAAACACATGTTAGGAAATTAACATAACACTATTTGAGGATTATTGAAAACTCTAAATCTCTTACAAAAGCAAACATTTTCGCATCACGGTTTATATTGAACTTCTACAGACCTCTGCCAAGCTCACAAGAAAAAAATGAGAAACCTTAAATAAACCTCTTTGAAATCAGTATATTTAATATGATACAAGAAATTTATCTCTTCAACTCTTCATTCATTTGACAAATATTTATTGGATGTCCACTATAAACCAGAAAGTCCTCAAGGCACAGCATATACAAAGGTAACTAGAGAATGAAGGGATAAAGATATAAAAGAAGGAAAAGAAATCATAGTGAAAAAACAAGATAGGAGTAGGACAAGAGAGTAAGACCCATAAAAGTGCAAAGTTAACAACTTTACTCCTTGAAATTAAAAATTTAATGGACATGTGTTCATTTCAGGAGTACATTTACTAAAATTGGAACAATATAGAGAATGTTAGCTTGTCTCCTCTTCAAGGAGGGCATGCAAATATGTGAATCTTTCTATCTATTTTTTAACATCAATTCCTAAACCTGATAAAGATAGCACTAAAAAGAAATATACAGAATAATTTCACTTATGAGTAGTGATGAAATAATCCCCAAAAAGATATCATCAAACATAATTCAACAACAAAACAAAAACATTTTCATATAAACAATTTAGGAATGCTAAGATGGTCCACTATTAGATATTCTATTAAAATAATTTATTATGTTAATATAACTAAGGAGAAAACTCATAAGAATGTCTCCAGAGATGATGAAAGGATTTATAGACAAAATTCAAAGCCCATAGCTAACACCCAAGACTGTCTTTCTTCAGGACCTAGGAGCCATCCCTTTGAAATACAATCAACATTCAATCAACTGAGAGACCTATCTCCCAGTCTCTGTGTAGGGTAGAAGCCTAATTTCAGTGAGTGTCTACTTCCACGTCGTAAAACTACCTCCTCTGGGAAAGACAGGTAATTGGGTATGGCCAACTAGCAAACACAGATGGCCTACAATCCTCCCATTCCAACTATTACTAAACTCTCCATCCATACACTGTTTCAAGGGAGTTGAATTTGGACTGTGTTCTGGTCTCTCTACACTATTGCAACAGCCTTAAATAAAGTCTTCCTTACCTGTTTAACTTTGGTGCAAGTTTTGACTTGATATTTCCAGCAGAAATGCAAACACATATACTCCAAAAAAAAAAGGCATGCACTAGAATATTCACAGCGGAACTCTTCATAATAAACCTAAACTAGAAAATAGCCAACTCTCTGTCAACACTTGAATGAATACGTAAGTCATGGTATATTCACAAATACTATTCAGCAATAAGAAAAAATAGTCTACAACTACAGGCGAAAACATAGATCAGTTTTTACAAACATAACATCAAGAAAAGGAAGCTAGTCATACATGAGCACCTCCTGTGTGATTCAATTTATATAAATTACAAAAACAAGTGGGCCGTATCTATCCTTTTAGAAACCAGGCTAGTGGTTATCCTTGGTGGAGACAGTATCAGAAAGGGTTACTCAAGAGGTGCTGGTCATATTCTGTTTCTTGATCAAGGCGCTAGTTACATGGGTGTATTCAGATTGTGAAAATTCAGCACACTGTATAGCTGTGAAGAATGCACCTTTCCCCATGGATATTACTCTTAACGTTTTTAAAAGTCACCCAGGGATCTTGTTAAGCATGCAGATTTCAGTGCTACATTTCCAGAGCTTCTGATTTAGAAAATCTAGGATGGGACTAGGATAGGAGCATTTTAACAAGCAGGTGGTCTTGGCACACTTTGAAAAATACTGTTTTTGAGGGCTGTAAGGTAATGAAACTCTAATTACAGATTCTGTCAAAGAACCAAAGAGAAAGAAAAAAAAAAAAACATAGTAACATTTAAATGATTTAAATATGAAAAAGGGAAAAATATATTGAATAGAACTCTCTAATGCTAGCATTTCGAGTATATTTTTGTAAACAAAGAAGTACAGTTTACTAAACAAAGTGAAAAGCTCTTTCTACTGTGCCCTAAATACAAAAAAAAAAAAAAAAAGGTACATCATTTTTGCAATATTCTCCTGATCATTTGTGACTTTAGGAGTGATGGCATTGCTAGGGCAATGCAGCAACAAGCAAAGTAGCCTACACTTAGCACCTGAGTGGTGGCTGAGCTGAGTATGATATGGATCTGGCTTTCATATATGTTATCCCTCCGTCTCTAGGATTGACTTAGCCATTCTGGTAGCTCCTCTATCCTTGTACCCATTCCCTCTGATGTTGCAGTGAATAGGAATTTGACCGAGTACGCTGTGAATTGGGCATAGCAAACCTGTTCTGATGGTAGCTACACTAAGCTGCCAGCTTTTCAGAGCTTATCATCCTATTAATTTAAATCTGAGAGTCTCAGCAAGGAGCAAGGCAAATATAGCTTCACCTCTTCCAGATCTAGATGGGTGCATATCTGAGCCACACTGGGCCACTCAGGGAAAGAGATGACTAAACAAGATCTTGTTTTATTTATATGACTCTCTAAATAAGTAAATTATTGGAACAATTATAAATAGTCTAAAAATAACTGATAAATTATAGATGTCTGCTATGTATAAAACACCAAGAAAACAATTTTTTGCTGCAGGTAAGGATAAAATCTCTGTACTTGGCTATAGATTCATAAAGCTATTCTTATTCCAACTCTTTCCCTGACTTCTTTCCTCGAACATGCTCTTACACGATATCCCATATTTTCTCTTTAATAAATGTTGAATTCACTGATTCACTAGTTTACAGTTTTTCTGGTTTGTCTTTTGACCCATTTTAAAACTAATGGATTTGTGTTTGCCGCTTTTAAATCCTCAGAAATCTTCCCTGAATCATGTGATTTTTTTCGCCCCTTTTGCTGTCACTTAGGTTTTGAAAGAAGTAAATCAATACTGTGGCTTAAAAACGCCCTGGCACTATTGTCGGTAAATATATTGCATTCAGTTACTTTTGCTCACTAACTGTTGCTTGATATAATACCAGAGCATCCTCTGCTGCACCAGAAAAAAAAAAAAAAAAAAAAAAGATGCTATTTTGAGCTGTGAACCAAGGATTGATTTCTTTTAAGATATAATATATATTTTATGTATTGCATCTAACCTTATTTGTCAGGTTTCATGGAAACCTCCATTCTCATTTGTGTGCAGTTGAGGCAGCCTTCTGCAGAGGTGAGGAGTTGTCTTTGTCCAGTTTATATTCTGGTAATTTTCACCTATAGTCATTTAATCAATTATAATTCTTAATGCCACATGCACATGTTCCAAAAACAGCCCTTAGTGTCAGAAAGCCTAGGTTGGACTCTCTAACACATTTCAGCCTCTCTAAGTCTGTATTTCCTCACCTACCAAATGGAAATGTTAGCAATAAAGCCATTTACTTATATTTGCATGAGATAATGCATACAAAACTGTAAACTGAAAAGCAATATGCAAATGCCAATCAATCAGCAGAAGTTGAGCAAAGATTATGTCATGGGTGGCTTTCCTCCAGCTACTCCCATCGTCTGCCGCCCTCACAAGGTAGGACTTATCACAAAGGAATCAACTGGATTAGCCACATTCTCTGCACCTATATCCCAGAAGACAAGAGCTTCAGGAGAAAGCAGGCAATCCGGTTGCTATATAGCGCTGCTATAAATCCTTGATCCCCAGCCCCAGGGGGCTCCACGTGCCCTGGTTGTCCATGTCAACTTTCATTCCTTATTGGCATGAAGACCCTCTGAAGCCTCTTTGAGTCCCGACATCTCTACCTTAGCCTCTCTTCCCTCAGACAACTTGTCTCATGTCCTATTTTAAAAATACAAGGACTTGGGTGGGAAATCTCACAATCTCCCACTGCCTAACTTACCAATGCATCTCCATTCAGTGTTCCTCTGCTATGGCAAGAAAGGCTCTCCCTGTACTGCCTGCCTCTTACTTTCTACTACACCCCTCCTGTGAACAGTTAAACATGTTAAAATCACCCCGTATTAACAAAAAAAGAAAAGTTTTCCCTTGATACCACCTCCATCTCCAGCTAGAAATTTACCTTTCCCCTCCCCTTCACAGCCAAATTTCTCCACAGATTCAATGCCTAATGTCTCCACTTTTTAACAGCCTACTCATTCTTCAACCCACTGCAATCTGGCCTCTTCCCACTCCACCACCAACAGATCGCTTGTGTTTAAAACAAATGGAAACTTTTCAGTCCTTATCTTCCTTGATCTCGCAGTGGCTTTTGTTTCTGTTAATTTACCTCCCTTCTTTTTTAAAGATAATTTATTGGCATGGAATTCACAATGAATTTTAAATGAACAACTCAGGGACAATTAGAACATTTACAATGTTGTGCAACCACCACTTCTAGCTAGTTTCAAAACATTCCCATCACTCCAAAGCAAAATCCCTTACTCATTAAACAGTTTCTCCCCGTTTTCGCCTCCCCCGTCCAGGCCCTGGCAACCACCACTCTGCATTCTGTCCTATGGATTTATCTATTCTGGACATTTTATATAAATGTAATCATACAGCATGGAGCCTTTTGTGTCTGGCTTCTTTCACTTGGCATAATGTTTAAGAGGTTCATCCACCTTGTAGCGTGTATTGATACTTCATTCCTTATCATGGTTGAACAATATGATATTGCATGTATATATCACAATTTGTTTATACATTCATCTCCCTTCTTGAAATAAACTCTTCTTTTGTTTTATGGAACACTATCATTAAGTTTTCCTTTTACTTTTTGCAAGCTCAATACTTAACGTTTTGGAGGTTTGTCTGCATTGTAGAATATAACATGCTTTATTCCTTTTAATGGCTGAATAACATATTCCACTGTATGCATATACCAAAATATATGTATGCATCCCCCCAAAATTTCAAGAACTATATCTTTATCCTAAGTATTTCTTCTGAATTCCAGATCCATATATCCGATGGCTGTTTGATATTGTCACTTGTCAGTCACACATATACCTGTCATACACATATAGATGATCCCTGACTTATGATGGTCCTACTTACTATTTTTCAACTTTACACTAGTTTGAAAGTGATACACATTCAGTAAAATTTCTCCTTCTAATTTTCATCTTTTCCCAGGCTACCTACATGGGATATAATACCCTCTCTCAGTGCTGGGCAGTGGCAGGGAATGGCAGCTCCTAGTTAGCTATGCAACCACAAGGGTAAACAACCGAGACTCCACAGTGTGCTGTGTTGCCAGCATTTTTTGAATATGATTTTGCCCAATTATAAGCTAATGTAAGTGTTCTGAGCATGTTTAAGGTAGGCTAGGCTAAGCTATGATGCTCAATAGGTTAGGTATAGTCCATGCATTTCAATTTATAATATTTTCAATTTATGATGATTTTGGAAGGACATAACCCCATCCTAAGTGGAGGAGCATCTGTACTTCAAACACAACATGAAAGACTAATATTACTATGTTTTCCAAAAGGTTGTGCCTACATCTACAATTTCCCTTTCAGCAAATGGCGTTGCCATTTAGCCTGTTATCTAAGTTAAAAAACCTAGGTATTATTCCTGATTTATTACTCTCCCTCTTCTGCCATATTCAGTCACTAAATTTATTCATTTTATCTCTTTATTATCTGTTGAAGCCAATCACTTCACTCCAACCCATTAATATCAACCTTGTCCAAGTCACTATCCTATCTCCTGTAAATTAAAATAAATGCTTTTAAGCTGATGCCCATGCCTCCAGGCATAGTCTATCTTCCACATATCTTCTGCAGCCAGAGTGATTTTCTAATACGCATCTCTTATGGTGCCAACTCTTCGATGAAGGAAACTCTTCAATAGCTCCATATTGCCCTCAAGATGAAGTACAAATTCCTTAAAATGTTTCTTTGACCCTTCAAAAACTGATTCTGCTTACTTCTTCCAACTCATCTCTAGCCACTCTTTCCAGCATTCTGCATCCCATGCATAATAGATTTTGGTTTTTGAACAGGCCACCCTCTGTTCTTTTTTTAAAAGTCTTTGAACTAGCTATTTTCTCTGCCTAGAACACTCTCTTCACACAACTATTTTATCATTTTCATCTTACCAAGTCTTACTCATTTCTGAAAGACCAAGTATTTTCTTTGTGCCTTCAATATGGATTTTATTGTCATCCTGTTTTGGTTCTCCTACGTTCTGAACTACTGCACAGTGTACCATGTTAGTTTTCCTGTCATTATCTCAGACTTATGGTCCTTCTTCCTGTTCGGCAGAAACTGGGTCTTTTTTGCATATTTTTTGAGAATATTAAAGCACAGGTTCCTAAAAAGTTTCATTATTTCTGAATGAAAATAATTTTTAGACTATATACTTTCTTTAGCCTTCCTTTTGTGAGAGTGAAGGTATATTTTAAAGACTGTGGCTGAGTCTTAATGAGATGCTCTTCTGTAGTCCCCCTCTTTCCATAATTCAAGGTCAGTTTATGTAGAACATGGAACACCCAACATAGAAACATATTCCATAATGCCATTGCAAAAGTTTGAGCTTTGGGAACTTAACTTAGAAGATTGTGATGAAAAATAAAAATTGTGCCACACTGACTGTGTTAACTAATTAAAATCCAGAAGAATAAAAATTGAATATAATGAGTAAATATACTTTACTGCCAAAAGGAAATCTTTTAACATGTTTTAAACAAAGATAATATTAAGAATTTGTACCTATTTGTTACGGGCTGAATGTTTCTCTTCCCCAAAAAGTTTATATGTTGAAGCCTAATCCCCAACGTGATAGTGTCAAGAGGTAGAGCCGTTTTGGAAGTGATTAAGTCCCAAGGGCAGAACCCTCATAAATGGAATTAGTGCCTTCATAAAACAGGCCTAAGGGAGCTTGTTTTCCCCTGAAGCCACCCTTTATGAAGCAGAGAGCAAGGCCTCACCAGACATCAAATCTGCTGGCCCCTTGATCTTGGACTTCCCAACCTCCAGAATTGCAAGAAATAAATTTCTTTTGTTTATAAATCACCCAGTCTAACATATTTTGGTCTAGCATCCCAAACAGACTAAGACACTACTCAGAATTGAGTGTTTTAAATACATCTTTGTGAAAGATGGTCAACTTGAAAATGCAAAGAGAAAACAAAAGTTTTTCTGAAATATTTGGTAAAGATTTTCCAAGAAATAGAATAAAATACCGGCTATGAAAAAATAACTCAAAACACTCAGCAAGTACTAGTGTCAGGGTAAAAAACAGTGAATAAAATTGGAAATGAACACTGATTTCACTGTTCAGTCTGAGTGAAATAATAAAACAAAGCAGTTCAACTGATGAAAAAGAAACTAGACTTTTTCTTAAGTGTTCCACATTTCTGAATCACCCACGTGTGACTTTTAAAAAGTAGAGTGTTCTTGGCATGTACAACAAAGTTAACAGCACTGCTTTATCTTTTTAAAGTCCACAAAAGACACATTAACATATTCTATAATTTAACATTTAAAAATTGCCATGGATTATGTAAGTCTCATATGAAACAGATTCTACTTGGGACACACTAGGAAGTAATGAGAAGAATCTTGTATCAATGGTCAAGTAACTGAAATTCTTGTCCAAGACTTACCACTAACTAAGGAAACTCAAAGAAGTCACCTAGCTTCAGTTTCTCTGGGCCACATTTTCCTCTCCTGTGAAATGCTAAGTGGGTTGTACTAACTGGTCTCTAAGGTCTCTTTCAGCTTAGACTCTAGTATGGAACAAAATTGAAAAGCAAATGTACTTTTCACTAAAATAATTACTTACTACTGAGTATAATTGCTTCCTTTTGGTAAAAGGACATGCTCGTTATACTTATTTTTATGTGTATAGCACTGTTTTCTATTTACACAGCGTGCCTATAAAGCTAGATGATGTTTTTTGAACAAGCACAGAAGCACTTATTCTTGCAAATGAATCTAGACCCATCTTAGATGGCTAACTCCAGAGGTTGCAAACTTATTCTACTGATGCCGAGACTGATCAGTTTGAAACTCTTAAAGTTATCTTCTGAGGCCAGGCACAGTGCACCTGCCTGTGATCCCAGCTGCTTGGAGACTGAGGCAGAGATACCGCTTAAGGCCAGGAGTTTGAGTCAGCAGTGCGCTGTCATTATGCCTATGAATAATCACTGCACTCTGGCCTGGGCCAGACCCTGTCTCTAAATAAATAAATAAAAATGCCTTATCCTACTAAAACAATTAGTTTCTGAACTAAAAACATATACGTTGAAACTTACTTAATATTTCATGAATTTATTCACTTACCAAAGATATCCTCATTAGAGATGTCTTAATCTTTTGACTGTTTCTGATTTTTTTTTGTAACAATGAGAAATATTTTATAGCCAAGATTGGACATGAAGATAGAGTGATAATGCTAGATAATAAGACATTTGGTTTCTAAAACCTGTGATTTAATTATAACATAAAAAGATGAATTTTCTTGTGTGGATGGGAACATAATAATTTTTTTGAAAAATCTCAAAAGAGTGATTATAAATGTGGTTTGAAAAATAGCAGCATATTTATAATAAATGTATGCATTCCCATGGGGAATACTTTGAAGTATAATATTCTCTGATTATATAAGTTTTACTATGATTTGTTTAAAAAATCAGTTTCACTACTGTATCAACAGACATATTTATAATATTCATAAAATTAAATCTGTGTTCCAAGGAGCATAAATATATACTGATTTGCTAGTTTTGGAATTCCACTTTCTTTCATTACTCTTTTCCTTAAACCACCTTCGTTTCCAATCTCCAGATAAATAAATAAATTATTAAAGGGAAATTTTAAAGTTTGCTTAGCAGAGTGATCTTAAAGCTTCATGTCAGAGTAGGTACTTAATGCAAACTTATTTCTATGGCCTGGATACCGGAGAACTTTGCCTTCACTTTCTCGTCAATACTGTGGCAAGCTCTTTACCAGACTGAATTAAATTGCTCTTGAAAGCAAATCCATATTTGGAATGATATGCAAATATTATCATTTATTCTGATATATTTTTAATACCATGGATCTTTTGGCACAGGAAATAAATTGAGAAAATATATCTCTTTTAAGTTGTACTTTCTACTACTTAGAGACAACTATGTTTTTCTGTACAGTTTACTTTCCCCCAGTCACATGAAAGGACAAATCCTAAAACTACTATATTTGCTTGTTAAAACAGACAACACAGTCTGCTATCATTAGCATGTATAAATGTCCTATTTAAAAAATCTTTTAAAATCTGTAGATCATTTTGGGTAGTATAGACATTTTAATGATGTTGAGTCTGCTGATCCATGACCATGGTATGTTTTTCCATCTGTTTACGTCTTGCTATTTCCTTCCTCAGTGTTTTGTCCTTCTCCCTGTAGAGGTCTTGTACCTCCTTAGTTAAATATATTACTAGGTATTTTATTTTCTTTGTTGCTATTGGAGAAGGTATTGAATCTTTGATTAGGTTCTCAGCTTGACTGTTGTTGGAGTATATGAATGCTACTGATTTGTGTACATTGATTTTGTAACCTGAGACTTTGCTGAATTTACTTATCAATTCCAGTAGTCTCTTGGTAGAATCTTTGGGATTTTCTAAATGTAAGATCATATGATCATATCATCAGCAAAGAGCTATAGTTTGACCTCTTCTCCCCCCATTTGAATACACTTGATTTCCTTCTCTTGTCTGATTGCTCTGGCTAGGACTTCCTAAAAATATCTTATTTGTATTTATATAAATTAGTGTGGTGCAAGTGCAATGTTTTTACTTGCATAGATTTTGTAATGGTGACTTTAGGGCTTTCAGTGTATCCATCACTCGAATAACATACATTGTATCCCTTAAGTAATTTCTAATCATTCACCCCTTCCCAAGTCCTCTTCCTTCCAAGTCTCCATTGTCTTTCATTCCATACTCTATGTCCATGTGTACACAACATTTAGCTCCCACACCAGTGAGAACATGCTAATTTTGTCTTTTTGCATCTGACTTATTTCAATTAAGAAAATAGTCTCCAGTTCCATCCATTTTGCTGCAAAATACATGATTTAATTATTTTTATGGCTGAATAGTATTCCATTATGTCTATATACTACATTTTCTTTATCCAATCATCTGTTGATGGACACGAAGTTTGATTCCATATCTTTGCTATTGTGAATAGTGCTGCAATAAACATATGAGTGCAAGGATCCTTTTGATATAATGATTTCTTTTTGGGGGGTAGATACACCATTTAAGGGAAAAATATTTAGAAACATTAAAAACACAACTAAATTATTTTCTTCCATTCTCAAATTTTACTCTCTTGTCTTTCATCTGATTATTTTCATTTTTTATCCTTTATTTATTCATTAATCTAGATTTTTCATTCTATATTCATCATATTGTCATTTTTCTACCCTAAACCCAAATTGTTTTAAATAGAGCTTTTGTTTATTAATTTTTAACATGATTTTTTAACACATTCCACTTGAAATATGGTCAAAGAGAGAAAATATTGGCAGGTTTTTATTTGGGTTTTGATTTTATATTATTGTCAATCCTGAGTCAACATCCTGTTATAATGATCAATCATAGATTTGCGACCACTTTCAGGGAGGAAAATTTTAAAATAAATGTGGATAAGTTGGTATTTTGTGTCATTTTTTTTACTAAGTTCAAATTTGTACTTTCTCCTAAAAGTAGCTAAGTCCTGTAATGATAACTCTCAACATATGAACTCCTTGACAGGACACTTATAGACAAAGTTCCTACAAGTACTTGAGTTCATCATGTCCATTGCCTAAAGGAAATCTTCCTCAGCCATGTGCAATGTAGTTTATCAGAGCAAAAAAATCAGTGATACTCTAAGGTGAACTCTATCCTTTACTCAAAACAAAACAAAACTTTTCCTACACATACTTAAAACAGTGTGTGTGTGTGTGTGTGTGTGTATGTCTTATTTGAATTGCATAAGTACTAGCAACTAATGAAAAACTCTGTGCTTTATTTATGAAAGAGTAAGGTAATAGAACAAAATTCCTGTCTCTTAAAAATTCAGCAGAATAATTTGACCTGCCAACAGAATATATGAAAAGAAGGCTCAGGATCCCAGAATCTGTCTCTTTTCACACTTGTTCTAGCTCCCTGAGATTCAACCTCCAAGCATGCTAGAATGTGGGCTTTTGCACAAGCTAACTTCTTTCATTATCCAGCTAATTTTACACAATTTCAAGGGTTCTGTCTTTATTCATCTGCAAAGTCTTTTCTCACCATCTAAGACCAAGTGTAGTTATAATCCTTGGGTTCCCACAGTACCTTCTACTGACCCCCACCATAGCACTTAATGGGTGCATTACAATTTCTCATTTCCATGTGTGAGCAAAGACCATCTCTTATTCACTGTTGTATCCCCAATATATTTTATAGTGCTTGGTATATACATGGTACTTAACAAATAATCTGTTGAATGAATCTTCACTAAAAAGTGTTTTGCCAACCAATTTTATCCTGAGAGTGGTATCTAATCTTCCATAGCTCTCCAGCCTAATGTTGATGGTTGAAACCAGTTTCTGCACCACCAGGTCAAAAATCAGTAACAAGGAAAGAGAGTTTCTGGAATCTCAACCTTATATGTGACCTTGCACACTTCAGTGACTATTCCTTTGTATTGACTCAACTCATGTTGCATCAAAAATACAGGTCTCTTGGCTCTAATCCAAGGCTTTGGTTCTTTGGGGACTGACAGTGGCTTTCTCCTGCATGGATTTGCCAATCGTCATTCAGACTTGTCCGTTTTGAAGTACTCTCAGAAACAACACAGCAAAATTCAGCTCTTCATGCCACAGAACTTGACCTTGTCTGGGTGTGCCACTTTGTGGATAGGAATTTCATTATATAAATATTTGGTATGATTTTGTGTCCATGACACAACATAAAAACAGTGCTCACTTGATTTTATTTGCTTTTTGATTCTGTTAATATAATATAATGAATCTCATAATCCCACCTCAATAATATAAATATTAAATAATTTAATATGAAGCAAGATACATCATTTAACCTATTGAATTATAGTCATGCATCACTTAATGATGGGGGTATGTTCTGAGGAAAATGTCAGGCGATTTTGTCATCTTGCAAACATCTTAGAGTGTACTTACACAAACCTAGATGGTACAGCCTACTAAAAACCTAGGCTATATAGGATAGCCTATAGCTCCTAGACTACAAATCTGTACAGCATGTTACTGTACTGAATACTGTAGGCAATTGTAACACAATGGTATTTGTTTTTCTAAACACATCTAAACATAGAAAAGGTACAGTAAAAATATGGTATAAAAGATAAAAAATGTACACCTGTATAGAGCAGCTCTATTCTAATTTTATGGGACCACTGTCTTATGTGTGATCCATAAATGACAAACATAGGTTATGTAGCACGTGACTCTATTAGCATTTAGTAAAAAAAACTTAATTACTATGGTTTGGTGCTGTAAATATACAATATGTTTAATTTCATAATACAATTTTCTCATCAAATGAAATAGACACCTACAATTTGTCAATATTTCTCTGGTCATCCATGTCTGTGCTTTCACATATTTGCCATTACAATGAAAATCATCACCCTTAGGAATGGGTCATAACAGGCTCCCCCCTTGCCCCTCCCAACTTAGTTAAAGCAGAAGAGCTCAAAGTATTTACCAGTTAGCTACATAACACCACACACAAATAAATATTAAATATGCTATTCCCATTTTTCCTTGCTGTCTTCTATTATTTCACCAGCAGTATCAAATGTGAAAGCCTCTGGACTCACAGTAAGCCAAGAAAATCAGGAGGGTGTTAAGTACTAACATAGGAAAGTCACCTGTTGAAAATACATTTACTCTATAATTTATACAAACTATACAAATATACATTATAATAAACTGTAAAAATATACAGCTTATTTGCACATCTTAATTTTTTATTTTATTTTTTATTTTATTTTTATTTTTTTGAGACAGAGTCTTGCTCTGTCACCCTGGGTAGAGTGCAGTGGTGTCATCATAGCTCACTGCAGCTTCAAACTCCTGGGCTCATGTGATCCTCCTGCCTCAGCCTCCCAAGTAGCTGGGACTACAGGTGTGCACCAGGACACCCAGCTAATTTTTCTATTTTTTAGTAGAGACTGGTCTTGCTCTTGGTCAGGCTGGTCTTGAACTCCTGAGCTTCAAGCAATCTTCTCACCTCAGCCCCACAGAGTGCTAGGATTATAGGTGTGAGCCACTGCACCCAGCTAATTTTTTTAAATGAGGTATTAAAATTTGTTAAAAATGAGGCTTCAAATGCTATACTGACTTACATAATTTTGAGAAAAAAATCTGGACTAGTTTTTCTAATGTACTATCCTATGAAAATGGCATGCTTGAGAGTAAAAATGAATGTAGAAAGGAGAGAAAGAAAAGAGAAGAGAAAGAACAGAAGTGCTCAGTAGAAGGTAAATAGAAAAGAAGAATATCAAGGATTATCTGAATTTACTTGAACCATTGAATTTACTTGAATCATTTTGTAAAATAGCTCAAGTATATATTATTCAAAAAATTTTAAAGACAAGAGTACTTGTAATCAAAACATGGTTTAAAATTTTTTCGACTAGTATATTTAGATAGCATGTCTGGCCATCTTGAATGAACTGGTGTGTCTGATGTAAAGGAAATTGATTTATGAGATTAAGAAAGCTCTGGAAGAGCATTTAGGTAGGACTTTTACTGGGGTTCAGACACACACGGACATGATTGACAAACAGTAGGGAAGTCTGATAGAAACCTATTTGCAAGGGAAACTGAACAGCAGGGAAACCTCCCAGGAGAGAATGCATCCTGGAGAAGAAGAAACTTCCCTGATAAATTTGAACAGTTATGTAACAAGTATGTACCTGTTGGAAAGAGTCAGCATTCTGAGAGAAATAGAGTTGTATTTCTCCTTATCTCCCAGATTCATCCCTGGGTTGAAGGACGGAAGGAATTATAAGGAAAACAAACAAACCAACAACAAAAACATACAGCCCTTTTACTAGGAGTACGAGCATGATTAGAAAACAACTTTGGTACCCTGAGTGGTCAGGTCTGCTTCCAACATCAAACTATCCTGCCTGGTAGGAACTGTGGAACAACAGCAGAGAGAGACAGTCCCCCTCTGGGGTTGGCAGGACAAGTTCCCCCTCTGCCGTTGTCAGGCACCACAGTGTGAATACCATAAAATAGACTTATACCTGAGTTTTCTACAAGCTCAAAGAAGTACTCAAGGGAGCAAAGGTGATTTACATAAAGAGGCATGACCTGAGACAGGGTAACCATCATATGGGACGATACTTTCTAAGATGTGAAAGGGGTTAGGTCTAACCCATTTATGAGATTTCCAGGTCCTTTAGTTTCCTAATAAGACACTCAGTTTACAATATTACTGAATATTCTATGAAGATATTAATCTGTCTCTCAGCCTCATTCAGCCACCCCAGCCCCAAGTCCTCAGGCACAATCAGAATCCAGGCAGTCTGTGTCCCGGGGCCACGCCCTGCACCTCCACAGTGTGCTTACTAGCTAAATCCCAAACTCTTCCACAAAGATTATGGCAACTTCTCTACACTTCCCCTGGGACAGACTATTCAACTTTTGCTGCTAACTGGCATCTTCTGTAGAGATTTTTTGAGGATATTTAAAGATTCCAAAATTCTTAAAGAGGCAGGAAGGCTATTGTTCCCGAAGTAAATGGCCTTTCCATATTTCATATGACATTTTGAAAAATAATTAATTGTTTTAAGGCAGGACTGTGCAGAAGCTAAGTTAGTTCTTTTCACCCCCTAGTCATTTTGCTTTCTATATTTGGAGAAAGAAATTACATTTAATCTTTGCTTCTGAGAAAAAAAAAATGCCCTGTATTATTAATACAGAGATAATTCCTGTACTTTCAAATGTTTGTGAAGTATAATAAAAACAAATGGTTTCACGGTTGGAAAAATCTCCCCTCCCCCAAATCTATAAACTTTCAGAAACAAGGCAGGAATTGTAATGTTTTCTTGTTAGGCTCCATAAAGGTTCCTTTAGTAAGTAACTTATAAGTTACAGACACATATTACTGTTGAGGGAAAAGTAATTTGTTGTAATCATTTTTAATTATAGTTATTTTTAATTATCTTTGCTGTATGTGCAAACATTAAAAATACAAACAGTGCTGCTATAGCACAGATGGTTGGTGCTTGTTACACAGACTGTCAAGCATTGTTTGAACACCCCTGACTCCTTTTCCCTAACTGTAAGGAAAAGTAACAAAGCTCTTTCTCGGAAACAATTCTCATGTTTAAGAAAACTGGTTGTTACTAAGAATGGGAGAACCAAGTTATGGAAAATATTGTCACCCTTGCTCTCTCCCTTGGCAATGCTTTTGAACTCCTCTCCATGTAAGATCCTTCTCACTCTATATTGTTCTGGGGTACCCATGGCAACCTAGACATGCCCATATTTGGTTTTGCCTTGACTCAATCAACTAACCAAAATCTGGAATGGTTAAAAAAAAAGTTCCCCTTTAAAATGTGAGTATGTGCGTTTAAGTGGCAATATGAAGTGTGCAGGTGGACAAGGATTCCAAATATCTAGTTTTATTAAAGTCCATACACACATACACACACACACAGAAACAAAGTAAAACTACTTAACAACCTAAGGTTTTAGTGCTATTAGCTCATTGATGTCAACATATGATCAAAGAAAATTGCTCAATTTTTTTTCAATTAGCATGAGAACTAGTATATCTGCCACCTGGTGGCGGGCACTGGTGTGGGTCAACTCCAGTTTGAATGGCTCCAATGGAAGATGCATCTGATCTGTGGGCGTAGAGCTGAAAGTCAAAGGTGCCATCATTATCCAAATGTTAAATCCCTCAGGTCAATGCAAAGAAAAAATAAACTGCTCTTGGCTTAGCTTGTTGTTGGTCAATACGTTATATTCCCATTTATATATTTTTTATCTATTGTTGATTATTTACTACTGTCTATGCAGGCATGCTGAACTGCAGCTATGGTGAAAAAGAAGAAAAGAAAAGTGAAAAGAAAAGAAAGGAAAAGGAAAGGAAAGGAAAGGAAAAAAGAAAAGAAAAGAGAAAAAAGAAGAAAAGAAAAGAAAGCCTTGATAATCAGCTTTACAAAGAAAAGAATATTCTCTATAAATATGAAATTGTAACCAAAAGAATAATTCATATTCCTAAAAAAAAAAAGGAATTCGACCTATAAAGATAAAAATAGGTATAAGATACTAAAAAGACTATGGTTCAGTGGCAGTTCATATCAGTGTGGGTGGTAATGAATGGGGTAATTTCTGTCTATACTGACCCACCACTTGACCACCAATCATTCTGATGATCTGGGAGAACAGAAAGAACTTGGAAAAAAATCTAACCATATTTATTTCCTAATGTTTTGAATTTTTTGAATGTCTGGGGGCATTTAGGTACCACTATAGTCTGAATGTTTGCGTCCCCAAAATTTCATATGTTGACATGTAATCACCAATGTAATAGTATTAGGAAGTGAGGCAGCTGACAGGTAATTAGGTCATGAAGGTGAAACCCTAATAAATGGGATTAGTGCCCTTATAAAAAGAGGCCACAGAGAACTGCTTTGGCTTTTTCCACCCTATGAAGACACAGTGAAAAGGTACCATCTATGAAACTGGGAACAGGCTCTCACTGGACACCAAATCTCCCATTGCCTTGATTTTGGACTTCCTACCTCCAGAACTGAAAGAAATAAATTTCTGTTGTTTATAAGCTACCCAGTCTGTGGGGTTTTGTCATGTGAGCCCAAAATAAACAGACTAAGACAGGTATTAATGTGTTAAAAGATATGCAAAACACAAGAGATGAAAATTTAGATAATTTCTTCTCATATGCAGCTAAATGAGATAAATTAATTTGAGACAACAACGTTTACTGAGGAAAACTATAAATTGGAAAAGAAGTTACATTATCTTTGGATAGAAATAATTGTTAATAGTATTGAGATAATTAAAAATCAAGTTTTAATTTGTCACCGAAGGTGCCAGATGGACAGTCCCAGAGTGCATGTCTGCTTTTATCACAGAAACAAGTTAACAAAGACTGCTCTGCCATTTCATGCCAATTTTATATTTAATGATTAAATTGCCCTTATTAAAACCATAGTACTTTGCTGAGAATATGGATGAGTTATATAGCACTACTTTCTCAACTTTGGGAATGTGACAAATAGTAGACTACAGTTAAGATTTCAATTACTGTGAACACAAGACATAACAAATAAGCTAGAAGTGAACAATTTCACCTTCTGTTTATTTAAATTAGTGTCTACTACATGACTCAGAATTTCTAGTTTAAAGTCTGTGCTACAAAAGCTCATTTTAATTGTATGAACCAGTCCAGCAACATATTCTTTACAAAACAAATAAAGGACCTTTGCAAAACAAATAAGGGTTTTAGAACTGCAGTCCTTTTTAATATAACTACACATAATGCATACATTAAAAAAATAATATTTAAAAGCATAAGCTGAATGGGAAAACAGGAAGCCAGAGATATATGTCAGTACTGAACCCAATTTCACCCTAAGGGAAAAGGTCAAAATCCAGTGGCATGGAGCTTCCAAAGGAAAAACTGGAGACTTCCCTTGACCACCAGAATAGTTCTAGAACTCTGGGGCTGCAAATAGCACAATGGGAAGTGAAAGGGTGAATTTCCTCCACAGAAGGGTAAGACAAGCAAACCCTCTTGTCCTAAATTTAGAGCTAGCTGGAGGAAAAGAAAAACCTCTCCTGAGAATGCGTTGCCACACGCCAATCCCTACAAGAGATGATAACACCAGTTCGGCCTTTCATTTGTGGTTCCAAAAGTCTATTAAGCTTCATATTTATTACACATGTTTTAGGATCGGTTGTGCTCCCAGGACCTATCAGAAGTAAATGCAACTATTCATGGGAGAAACTTACCTTTCACTCAGATCTCAAAAATTCTCAAAAATGAAGTTTCAGAGATCATATCTAGCATATAAAAATAAGCCAATACAACACTTTGAGCAAAATTCAACAGAAACACAAACATAATCACGCACACAAAGACCTGTAAAGGACCAGATACATAATAATAGGTATGTTTACTATATATCCAAATATAATAAATATAGTTGACTGTGATAACAATCTCTTTTTCTTAGTTGCTTACTGATTTATTCTATTACTCAAGAAATCTCAGAGTCACTAGGTATGTGCCTGCAAGTCTGGTCCTCCTTGTCCTTGGAGTTTATTGAAATACTATTTTTCTAGCCTACTGTCCTCAACTGCTCTCCCTTCACTCTTATCCCCAAACATTTCCCTGCTCCAGTAAAACCTGAATTCCAACTTGAAAGAAATGGTGGACTAGAAGCAGCCTGCCAGCACACCACTCCCCAGGAAAGAAGTGAAAAATGCAGGCAGCTGCCTACATAGGGATCGCTCTTCTCTGAACCAACATTGTGAAATCACAGAGGAGCAATGTGGGACACTCAGTGTGGAAACAAACAAACAAAAAAGAGGTGACAGGGCAATACACATTGCAAGATCAGAGAAGACGTGGGAAAGAAAGAATAGGAGGATAGAGTGCTGGGGCCCCACGCTCACCCTGTAGGCGCTGTGTGAATTGTGAGAGAGTCTCCCTCCACTGTCACAAATCTCTACTTGGGCTGACAGGGACCTGCCTGGAGTCTGCGCAGAGTCACTGCACCACACAACAGGCACGATGGGGATCGTGCAGCAGCTAAAGCCATTCTGAGCTCTCGGGTGCACAGCGCCAGGTCCACGCCAGGCTGGGGAGGGAGTGGACGAACTGACAGCTTCCCTGAGCCAGAGCCTGAGATTGTACTTCTCCCCTGCAGTGCGGTGGGATCTGAGCCCAGGAATTGACTGCGTGCAGCAGGCTCCAACCTGAGAGGCTCTGGGCGACTGCTTAGGCAGGTCCTGGGTGGGGTGCGGAGAACTCTGTGGTCCCTGGGCCACTGGAACTGACCTCTGCCCACCTGACTTGGCATCTGCACAGTTCTCGAGTCTCCAGAAGAGCAAGCCACTTGTTCGGCCAGACTCCACCCTCTGGGCCCCAAGTGCTTCCTGCTTGCTCAGCAGGGATTGCTGGATCAAATGGTAGGTCTACTTTTATTTCTTTGAGGAATCTTGATACTGTTTTCCACAGACGCTACATGAATTTGCAGTCCCACCAACAGTGTATAAGCATTCATTTTTCTCTGCAACCATGACAGCATCTATTGTTTTGAGGCTTTTAATAATAGCCATTCGACAGGGGTAAGGTGATAATTCATTGTGGTTTTAATTTGCATTTCCCTGATGATTAGTGACATTGAGCATTTTTTTCATATGTTTGTTGGACATTTGTCAATCTTCTTTTGGAAATTTTCTGTTCATGTCTTTTTCCCACTTTTTAATGGAGTTATTCGTTTTTTTCTTGTTGATTTGTTTGAGTTCTTTATAGATTCTGGATATTAGTCCTTTATTGTATGTATAGTTTTCAAATATTTTCTCCAAATAATTCTACACTTCATTTGAAACCAAAAAAGAGCCTGAATAACCAAACAAATCTTAATCAAAAAGACCAGATCTGGAGGCATTCTCATTATCACACTTCAAACTATACTACAAGAATATGGTAACCAAAACAGCATGATATTGTCATAAAAATAGAGACATAGACCAATGAAACAGAACAGAAAACCCAGATATAAAACCTCATCTACCTACAGCCAACTGATCTTCCACAAAGCAGGTAACAACAGACACTGAGGAAAAGAAGCCCTATTCAATAAATGGTGCTTGGGAAAATTGGATAGCCACATCCAAAAGAATGAAACAGGACCCCTATTTCTTAGTACTTACAAAAATTAACTCAAGATCAACAAAAGACTTAAATGTAAGGCATGAAACCATCAGAATTCTAGAAAAAAACTGTAGAAGAAACTATTCTAGACATCACCCTAGGTTGTTGGATGGTATATTAGATAATGCTGCACAATAAATCACCCCAAAATTCAGTTGCTTAAACAAACATTTATTTTTCTCTCTCATATCTTTATCAGTCATCTATGAGGTTCTGCTTTAGGTTATACGTTAGTTGTTCTTGCTTAGTTCAATGTTTTGGTTTGGAATCAGGAATGTTCCACGTGTCTTTTCCTTTTCGTTTGTTCAGCACCTGTCTACGGAATATTCTTTTGGAAAATGGCAACAACACAAGAGGGCAAGCAGAAAGCAAACCAGTGGTTTTATGACCCCTCCCCTAAACTAGCAAATTTTCATTTTTTCCCACATTCTATTGGTCAAAGCAAGGCACACAGAGCAAGTCCACTCATAATGGAATGAAGAAATACACAGTACCCTCAGTGCAAGTAATTGCAAAGGCAAAAATAAAAGGGCATGGATGTATCATTTTATTAAATAAAAAGCTTTAAATTTTGCAAAGATCAATTCACTCCATCACGGATGAGTAACTCCTTTGCTATCAAAGGCACTATGCCAGACATTTAAGAGCTTTATTGGAGGAAATGACTATGAAGAGAAAAGGGAAGAGATAAGAAGCAGGGATAGGCAAGGAGAACTTCAGACCACAATTTTGGCATGACATGTCTAGCAGGAGAGGGGAAAGGAAAGAGGATTGAGTCAGAAGAGTCTCAGATTGCATTGTAGTTCTAAGAAAGTCACAACCATAACAATGGGAAATCCCTGAGCCTGTCTCCCAGATGAGTCTCACCTCCCACAGGTATAGGACTTTATCAGTGCATTTGCCATGTTCAGATTTTGCTTGGCTGTAGCCAGGAAGAAACATGTCTTTAATATAAAGCAATTGTGTACCCAAACGGGTAAGCTATGGGACTGTCAGTCAGCTCTGCTTCCCCCATCAGAAGATCTAAATGGTATGTTTTCATGGCTACCACAGTCCCAGAGTATACTGGACTCTAAGTACACATCCTCAGTGAATGAGGACAAGGTACCACCAAGTAGCTGGTGATAATAGTGTTGACAGTAAGGAGAATGATTAGGGGAAGGTACAGTTATTTGACATAAACACACAGAATAGATTTTAAATTATTTATTCTAACAAAATCTATGATGGATACCAGTGGTCACTTCTCTCCTTCTCAGTAGTTACTTATCAGGAGTTCAGTTTAATAATCTGCTGTGCCATTTTGCCAAGAATCATTATCCATTTCACCAACTGTCATTTTTTTGGTCACCTTCTAGAAAAATCAACATTTATTTTTCATTAGTTTCTAAAATCACTCTCTTCTCCAAGAATACTCAAATATTAACCTTGAAAATTATTTGACTAAATGTTAAAAATATTCTGTCATCTTTGGCTATGATTTATTTGGATACAAAGACTTAAGCTTATTTAAACACAATTTTTTCCTAATAAATTAGAACTTTAATTCTTTAGTAGTCTTTGTATATATCTCAATATTTTCTTCTTAGAGTTGGTTTATCAAATTGTACTTCTTGCTCCAAATTTAAACATACCTGACTTTTTTAATTATTAGCATTTTCACATGTCACAGCTCATTCTGAGTTTAATTTTTTTTAAAATGTATTCTTGAACATATACCATTATTCCTGTCTTTTAAATGCACTTAGCACAATGGATAAAGGCATGGGTTTTGTAGTTACACAGACCTGTATTTGATATCTGGCTCTTCTATTCAATAGGGGAATCTTCTATCCTGTTCCTGATGTCCTTTCATTTGGAGGGAATGGAGCTTGCTAGCATAACACTCCTGGCCCCTTCCATAGGAGTAATTCTGTTGGTCTATAGTAGGAGAAACTGAGAATACATAGCTAAGCCTCTGCTTTTCTCCTTTCTCCTGGAGATGGCCAGTCTCTCACATGTCTTTGTTAGCATGTACAGAAATTGTGTTCCTAAAGGAACAGCCTGTGGTAGCCCAGTAATGCCTGTGATTGCTTGAATTAAAAATAGTGTGTCTAATTATAAGATTGAGTTTCATTAAGTTCACTCACTCACAGATACATTTTGAATTCTTTAAAACCAGCATAGCCAGTAAGAAAAGTAAAAATGAGATCTACTATATACCATATTTCCTTAATTCTAAAGGATATGTTATCTGATATTTTAGTATCTCCCAAATTAATATGAATCTTACCATCATAACTCACTACTCTTCTTTGTATTTGCTTATATTTAAAACTTTTTGAAATTGGCAAGACTCTTAACATTGACTGTGTCTTAGATTTGATAAAAGATGCCAAATCACTCTATATTCCTTGATGTTATTTCTAAATTTTCTCAGAATTTAGACAAAGAAAAGTATGCTATTCATTGGTTCTTTATTAGCCACTCCCAAAAACTTTAAACAAAAAATTAATTTATCTGCACTTCAATGTTCTCATGTATAAAGTAAAATTTATTTCCCTGTGCCAGATCCTGTAACATGTTGTTGACATATTTTGACTAATATAATCCCTCATTACATTACAATCACTATGAGGAAATTAAGGCATGTGAAATTTAAACAACTCACCTGAAGTCTCATGACTAGTAAGTAGAAAAACCAGAACTGGAAACCAAGTTGCCTAGTTTTACATCTCGAATTCTTAACCAAAACACTCTACCTCATAGGGTTACTATAAAGATTAAGTGAAATCATTTATGCAAAGCATTTAACACAGCACCCAGCACATAATTAGCATTTGATAAATGACATGATGTTTATTTTTCATATCAGTCTTTTATAAGCTCAGTTTATCAGAAGACCTCCTAGTATAAAGAGAAAGAGAAAATAGTTTGGAGTAAGACAAAGCAAAGTTCAAATATCAACTTAGCAATTAAGTACGCGATAAACTTTAACAAACTTTCTGTTTCTCAGTTTCTTCTGCAGTAAAATAAGAGTAATAATATACATTTTACAGGGTTGTCATGAAGATGCACATTCACTTAGCAAATGTTTACTAACTTCTATTACGTCACACACACACTGTTCTAGGCACTGAGAATATAGGACAAATTTCGTTCTAGTAATATAGAATGAAACAGACAATATTCTCTTTCTCAATGTTCCAGGGTTGGTAATATACAGCACATAAGAAGTACCCAGATCTACATTTTAAAAATTAAAATTTTAGGTCCCCCTTTATAATTTAATGAATATTAGATCCTCCATTCTGTTAAAATCTGGAAAGAAAAAAAGCTATCTACACAAGTGATGTCTTTTCTGATCTGGCTTTTTAATTCTACTTTTAGCTTTCAGACAAGGAAATAACACTGTATATAATCTTTATCAGGTGATTTTACTTACCAGTTTTTTTTTTTTTTGAGACAGAGTCTCACTCTGTTATCCAGGCTGAAGTGCTGTGGCATCAGCCTAACTCACAGCAACCTCAAACTCCTGGGCTCAAGCAATCCTTCTGCCTCAGCCTCCCGAGTAGCTGGGACTATAGGCATGCGCCACCATACCCGGCTAATTTTTTATGTATATATTTTTAGTTGTCCATATAATTTCTTTCTATTTTTAGTAGAGACAGAGTCTTGCTCTTGCTCAGGCTGGTCTCGAACTCCTGAGCTCAAATGATCCACCCGCCTCGGCCTCCCAGAGGGCTAGGATTACAGGCGTGAGCCACCATGCCCGGCCTGTACTTACCAATTTTTTTATTTTTCACTTTCTTTCTTAAAGGTTTACAGTTACTGTTTTGTATATATTCATATTTGTAAACCTACTGAATAATAATATATAGTCCTTCCTCAGTTGACCTATGATTTTATATGAGAACTTCTGTGATGGCTGCAATGATTCTGAATATGTATTTTACCAAATACTTGACATGAAGTTTGCTCTAGCTATCTTTCAAGTTCTCATAGGTGCTCTGATCATTCTATTATAACTGATTAGGTAGGCTTTGAGTAACGTCACTTTAAATAAAAAATATGCCAACCTTATTAGCATCAGCACTGACAAACTTCCTAATTAAACCGTTGATCCTATAAATGGTATAGTTTCAGAAGTATAAGTTGTAAACCTTTTCATTTTACTATGTTTTAAAATTTTTACATATTATAGACTCTAGTGGTTGTAGACATTTTTTAAAGTCATGAAATTATTTACGCCTAAAAGTGACTGTTGGTGGTTCTCTAATTTCACCTTCATTTTTTGCCTTTGAATGGTGAAGCTCGTTACAAGGTCACCTAGGGAACAACAGGATCCAAGACTTGATTTTAGTTCAATGTCATTTCCTCTATGCACTCTGTGTATTCTGTTCTTGTCATCTACCTCTTTCTCTCTTCCCGTTCTTCTAATCTCTATTCTCACATTTTTGACCCTTTGGTGTTCTTTCTATGTAATTTCAGTTCTATTTTCTTAACCTAAAGTTTTGTGTCTCTTTTTCTGTCTCCTTCTTGGTTTCTCTAGCCATAAATTACATTTATTCACAGCCCCATGTTTGCTATGTGACAAAAAAAAAAAAAAATTGCAAGGTTATCATGAAGCAAATTGATTGCATGCACGAGTTACCAAAGTAGCATAAAACAGCTTTATATAAAGTTAAAACTCAAACCAAAAAGACTAGATGCTTATAAAATTAGCTAGAACACAGGAAGATCATAAGTCAACTAAAGATGTAGGAAAACATAGACAAAGAAAAGAAACAAAAAATAGAGCATCGTAGCTGTCAGCTACCATACTGGGCACTTTGCAAATATTATTTAATTGAATATTTTTGTAACACTCTCAAGTGGTCATTACTGAGAAAATTAAACTCAGAAAAGTCTGTAATAGATTACCTACTGTCATGAAACTACTTCTCAGAGCTGGAAATTAAATTCAAGTCTGTCTCTCTCCAAAAATCCATATTCTTTTTAGCTCATTTCCCTTTCCAATGGTGATCCATAATCATTTCCATAGAGGGAAATATGGTAAAGTTAGTTATTTTGCTAATTATAGTGCCTAAATAATTTTCAATGAAAGTGAAGAGAGTAAAATCAAGTCAGTCAAATCAAATTGATCATTATTTACTTTTGATCTCAATACATTGGCTTGCTATCTAATTGGCTAGTGGTTGGAACTGATTGGCAGGTGTGATAAAACTCATTAAATCAACTCTTGTTAAAAAAGAAATGATTGCTATCTAAATATGGTATCAAGTTTAAGGATACTCACGTGTCACAATTTCCTCAGTCTCCAGGGATATAAGCCAACTTTGCATATAAAAATTTGCCTGTGTCCCATGATAGCAATTTCCAATCATTAGGCTCTGACACACTTTTTATGAGTTTATTTTAACATGTACAACAAATAATGCATTGATAATAAGAATTCTGAACTGTGTATATGATTTTTTAAAGTAACAAATTACAGGAGATTGAAGAGTATGCCTATAACAGAGTCGTTTTCTTTCATTTCCACTAGTGAATCTTGAGAGATAATTCTCTTGTGTTTCTACACACCCTGTGAGCAGAACTGACTGCCCTTTGCTCTGGAATATCTTTTCAAGTCTAATTGTATGGTGAACAATCACCGAGGATTATGGTAGAATTTCTCTTTATAGCAAAGGGAAGGTTTGCTTAGAGCCTTGGGAAATAGGATCAGTGTCTCCCTCCAAAGCAATGGGCTGGCATATTTATGATGCAGCATAAAAGATTCAGCTTCCATGAAAGCAGGACCCCTCTCTTGAATCTCATTTATGAATGCAGGTGTTACTTGCCAGCCCTCTTGGTGTTGCCCTGTGGGAATGAAGGCTCAGGGGATCAAAGGAAAAATATGGCCGCCTGGCTATTTCTATTGGTATAAGCAGTAAGCTGTCCTCTGTCTCTGACCTAGGAGACACAAACCTTTTGCCAGTATCCATGAAACTGTGGCAAGCTATGTGTTAGCTTGCAAGTAGAAGAAACTCTTGCCCCTTCACAGTTCTAGACAGTCAACAGAAAACTCACTCCTAAAAATACTTCTAGAAAATAACAGCAGGCCTTTGCCAATGTAAATAGCTTAGAGAGGGGAGAAGCTTAAAATTTTTTGATAGGTTTGCTTAGATGTAGATCTTGTGACCCTGGCCTAGTTATTTTACCTTACCTGGTCTGAAGGTTAACTTAAAAGTGATTCATTATTTAACATGCTATTATTTGTATTTCAAACTTTCTTTGGTTTAGCATTATATTTTAGAGCCAAATTTGGAGGACAAATATAAATACCTTTTTAAAAACTTTTTCCTAAATATTTTTTTTTATTTCAAAGTATTATGGGGGAACAAATGTTTTTGGTTACATGGATTGCTTTTGTAATGCTTGAGTTGGAGTTAAAGTGTCCCTGTCACCCAAATAGTATTCATTGTACCCATTAAGTAGGTTTTCTTCCATTTTCTTCTCTGGTCTCCTACCTGCTTGATTTCTATTGAGTTACACTTCCCTCTATGCACATATGTGCCCATCAGTTAGTTCCAATTTAATAGTGAGTATATGTGGTGTTTGTTTTTCCATTATTCAGATACTTCACTTAGGAAAATGGTCTCCAATTCCATCCAAATTGTTGCAAAAGGTTTTAAGTCATCCTTCCTCATGGCTGAGTAGTATTCCATGGTATACATACACCACATTTTGTTAATCCACTCATGAATTGATGGGCATTTGGGTGGATTCCACATCTTTGCAATTGTGAGTTGTCCTTCCATAAACATTCAAGTGCAGGTGTCTTTTTGATAAAATGACTTCTTTTCCTTTGAGTAAATACCCAGTAGTGAAATTGCTGGATCAAATGGTAGATTGACGTTTAGTTCTTTGAAGAATCTCCATACTGTTTCCCATAGAGGTTGTACTAAGTTGCAGTGCCATCAACAGTGTATCAGCATTCCTTTCTTTCTGCATCCACACCAGCATTTAATTGTTTTAGGACTTTTTATTAATAATAAAAGCCATTCTGACTGGGGTAAGATGATATCTCATTGTGTTTAATTTGCATTTCCCTGATGTTAGTGACATCGAGCATTTTTTCATATGTTTACTGACCATTTGTCTATCTTCTTTTGAGAAGCTTCTGTTCACGTCTTTGGCCCACTTTTTAATGGGGTTGTTTGATTTTTCCTTGCTGATTTGCTTGAGTTCTTTGTAGATTCTGGTTATTAGTCCTTTATTGGGTATATAGCTTGCAAGTATTTTCTCCCATTCTGTAAATTGTCTATTTCTTCTGTTGATTATTTCCTTGGCTGTACAGAAGCTTTTAATTTAACCAAGTCCCATTTATTTATTTATTTTTGTTGTTGTGATTGCTCTTGGGGTCTTCTTCATAAATTCTTTGCCTACGCTGATATCTAGAACAGTTTTTCCAACATTTTTTCTAGAATTTTTATGGTTTCACGCTTTACATTTAATGTCTTTATCCATCTTGATTTAATTTTTGTGAATGGTGAGAGAGGTAGATTCTGTTTTATTCTTCTTTATGTAGCTCTCCAATGTTCCCATCACCATTTATTGAATAGGGATTCTTTTTCTCCAGTGTATATTGTTGTCTGTTTTGTCAAATATCAGTTGGCTGTATGTGGATGGTTTTATGTCTGGGTTTTCTGTTCTGTTTCATTGGTCAATGTCTCTTATTTTGTGCCAATACCATGCTGTTTTGGTTATGATAGCCTTCTAGTATAGTTTGAAGTCTGGTAATGTGGTGCCTCCTGATTTGTTCCTTTTGCTTAAGGTTGCTTTGGCTATTCAGGCTCTTTTCTGATTTCAAATGAAGCATGGAATTATTTTTTCTAGATCTGTGATATATGACATTGGTATTTTGATTGGTATTGTATTGAGTCTGTAAATCACTTTGAGTAGTATGAACATTTTAACAATGTTGATTCTACCAATCCATAAGCACGATATGTCTTTATATTTCTTTGTATCATCTGCAATTTCTTTCCTCAATGTTTTGTAATTCTTCTTTAATATTTTTTATTTTACAAAATTTTTCTTAGTTTAACCAATCTATAGAAAGACTATATCTCATTTCCAGTAGAAAAGGCTTATAAAAACTCAGACATTATCAAAGTAAGTATTATAAATTAATATTATATTAAAAAATTGATTTCACTGATTGAAAGGCTATCTTGATTTTATACTTCACAATTCAGTCCAATTTTCATATGTTTAAGTATACTATTTTTTCTCAGTCATTGTTTCAAACAAGTCATTGATTTATTTATATAAATGTGTCATTACATGCTCAAATTTTAAAAGAAAGATCCTGGAAAGCCGGATATACAACAGAATATAATTGGCCTGTAAAATAATACTTATAAGGAAAATTAAAATATGGATTTTTTTTAAAACTAATATTAACATGAGAAATAATCAAATAAAAAGCTTGATAATCTGAAATATCAAATTTGGGTAGCAACAAATGTGTTTTCTCTGTTTAGAGAATTAACATATGTTGTTAATTGATTTGGGATAGGTTGTGTTTGTACTCCTCAGATAAATTTAAGACAGTTACATAGAGAAAATGTGACCCTTTTCTCAGATAAGAAATTTGTTAGAGGCTGGGTGCTGTGTTCACACCTGTAATCCTAGCACTCTGGGAAACAGAGACAGAAGGACTACTTGAGCTCAAGTCTTCAAGACCAGCCTCAGCAAGAGTGAGACCCTGTCTCTACTAAAAATAGAAAAAATTAGCAAGGTGTGGTGGTGTGTGCCTGTAGTTCCAGCTGCTTGGGAGCCTGAGGCAGGACGATCACTTGAGCCCAAGAGTTGGAGGTTGCAGTGAGCTATGATGATGCCACTGTACTCTAGCCCAAGCGACAGAGTGAGACTGTCTCCGTACACACACACACACACACACACACACACACACACACACACACACACACACACAAAGAGGAAAAAAATAAATTTGTCAGAATTAGAAAAATTACAGATTTAAATATCTAATACCAAATATAGTAGGTAGTTTCAATCCAACACTACCTCTTTTCATGCTGACATTTGAAATCTTAATGTACTTACGTGGAGCAATTTAATCATCTTCTTAAGTTTCTAGTTTCTGCAGCATTTTTCCATAGAATGGTCTATGTTGCTAATTTTATAACATTAGACATTAGTGAGTGTGAGCAGAACCTTGGAAAATATGAATATCACTTTCATAGATTTCCTCACAGCCTTTCTTTGGTGCCTGCTACTAAACCCACTTAATCAGCACCCTGATAAATGGTACATCCAGTTAATTAGAATAATTGCCAAGGAAAAGAATCAGTGTAGTTCATTTCAATGACTCCAAACTAGGGATAAATTGCACACAGAGTCCCTTTAAATAGCACCCCTGATGTTGTCTGTAGGCCTAAAACAGGTGTGAATTGGTATTTGCCAGCAAAAACTTCCCACTGTATAACCTTTTTTTGGCATCATTCTGATTTCCTGTTCTACTACAGCTGTTAAGTTAGGTTATCTTACTTTGGATGACATAGTTAAAGTCCTTGAAGCTCTGATTCCTCAGTAACATGATCACATGAGAAATACACCAATAATAAAAGCAAGAAGTATTTTGGGAAAGAATAATTGAGTGATTAGATGCTGAGAAAGAGAAATGAAATGCAGTTATTATATTTTAAAAAATCTCACAGCACTACAGTATCAGAATAATTCTAAGGTTTCTAATATGAAAAGGACACCAGGGCACTTACATCCCAAGTATACATCTCCTATAAGTTGCATTAGAAGCTTGGAATAGTTTTTCAGAAGCAGAGCTAGATGGCAAAATATCTCTTTCTAATTTTTGGTTTATATGCTGTTACATATATGGGTATGACCTTTTGATAATCAAGAAGAGTGATTAATTAACACTTTTTTTTTAGAATCTGTAATAATTAAGCATATTCTATTTTTTCCAGTTTCTTGTAAAGCTAAATCCATATGCAAAATGTCTCTGTCTTCCTACATGTTTGTTTATTTATCTTGTGAATCTGTTTGTTGAAATCTGTTCATGAAAGAGGTTGAGACTGCAGAGCTAAGAGTAGGAGTGAGGAGAATTAAGACTAATTTCCCCTTGAGTCCCTGATATACATTCTCACTGTAAACTTTGGCATCCTTCAAAGTGATGGACTTCATGAAACTCTAGAAGGAAAAGGTAGATGGCATGCTACAGATCATTTTATGCAAAGTCCTCATTTGAAAGATAAGGAATTTAAAGCCTAGACAGGTTTAAGTTTGTTTCATATTCTCTCAGCTAGTTAGTTGTAGAGCCAGGCTTCTTGGGTCCTTTTCTAAGACCTTTCCCATTCTACCCTTCCTCCATAGGATAGTAGCAGTTTTATGAAACATCAGGTAGAAAATAAACATTGATTAGCATACACTGTTTTCACGTTCATTGAACTACAGTACTGTTGCCCCATGCTTTTGCATTTTAACTACTTATTCATGCATTCATTTACTCTTTCATTTATTCATCCTCTCTGCAAAAGGCATGAGTTCTTGCTATATGTCAGGTATAGTGATGGGCCCCAGAGATTCTAGGAATTGCAATGTCCCTGCCTTCAGGGATTTCATAGCCAGATCAGCCCCAGTATTTGGAGGATGATACTGCCCTTTATGACTCCACTACTTAACAGATATTGTTCATGAGCTTTGCATATCATCTCATTTAATCTTCACAAAAACCTTAGGAAATAGATATTATTGACTACATTATACAGATGAGAAATAGGGAATTCAGAGAAGGTAAGCACAACTCTTTCAAACCTGTTCAGGCAATAAGTGGCCGAGGCAAGTTTCTGATGTATCTGACCTCTGCATACACTGCATACAGCTCTTTCTCTTTCTTATGCCATCTCTCTTTGGAATTGTTAAAAAAAAAAAAATGACAAATTGAATATGTATCTACCTAAGAGCTTTGTTTATCATAGGAAAATTTGGTTGTGGGAAATCGATGAATTCATCCTGTGAAAAGGTAACCTTGCTCATTCAGGAGTGACAGCAGTCTGTACTAATACCACAGCAGTGATATAGCTCAGAACACAGAGCTGAGAAAAAAAGGAATTCCAATATTTCTTCCCACTCGAATTAATAAAGTGTACCTCAGAATATGCTCCTCTCAAACCTTCACTCTTCAATTTTGGGGAGGCTAAAAAGATACCTCTGAAAATTACTATCACATTTGTTTATCCTTTCATCTGGACATCATGGCCATTTCTTGAAGGGGTAGAAACTGAAATAAATCTCTTAATATCATTACTACTATTACTAAGGAGAAAACGCATGCAGGTGAACAACAAAGGCAACATTGCAAAAGAAATGGACTAACCAAAGGGTAATATGCATACCTGAACACAAAAAGTGGGACCAGTTATGAGTACATGACCCATTTTCATATGTATGAAGAGGAGGGCTTTGGGGCAACAAATCACAAAGTCTCAAGTAGTCAATGTATGTGAAGAAGTGTGGAGGGGCTATGGGAGAAGAACTTGAGAATCAAAGCCCAAACAACACTACTGATCAACATTTTAAATGTAAATATGAAAATATCATTGCAAGCTTTAATCATATAATCTACTGAACTGAACAAATATTTAATGTGTATAACATTACATACACTATCCCCATATCTAAATTTATATCCATGGTACATATCCCAAGAAATTACACTTTAATTTATCTACTTTAAATATTGCCCAAAAATACGCTGTATTGCCTTACAATGTGTTAATTCTGATTGCTTAATTATGTATTATAGTTTTGCTTCACACATGTATCTATAATTTTAAAAATGTGAAACAGAAATTAAAATATATTAGGATTAAAAGGAGTTTTTTTAAAAAATATCTAATGTAATTGTATCTTTTTTGAACAGATGGCAAATCTTAACTTTTATTTTTGCAATGCACATATTGTTAACACTTGACCTGATATGTTCCCTTTGGATAATGATTGTAACATGTTAAAGTGAAGAAAAAACAACTAAAACCGTTATCCTGTTAGCAACTAAGATTAATTTGATATGGCCAAGCATTGCTAAATAATCTGGCAAAACATGAGGTATTTTGTATGTCTATTTTAGGAACATGAACTAGTCATTACAAAGGGTAGTGACAAGCAGGTATTTTGCAAATTTCAGATTAATTAAAATGCTGTTTAACAAGCCCTATTAGAATGCAAATGTTTTTCATGATTGCTGTCACAAGCTGGGTGTCAGGGTTTTTTGCTGGGTTTCCTATCCATTTAAACCTTTCTATTTCCTTGTCTCCAGCCTCCATTCCTCTGCATTGAAGTGAACCCAAACAGCAACATTAGCCTAATGGATGAGAACAATGAAGTGAAGAAAAAAAGACTGAAGAAGTAAGTCTAATTACTCTAGTTCCATAGAATAAGCTTTTAAGGCTAAGTTCACACTAGGGCAATTACCCACCTAATTGCTCTAGTTTGAAGCTAGTTTGAATAGATGTTTTCAGTAATGTGAGGAGAAAACATGCAAATTCAGTGGATGGGTTTGATCCCTATTGCCCTTTTTATTAAAGAAAAGCCCCTTGAAGTATTAGATGACATTCCTTGAACATACTTCTAATGTACCACATTAGAGATACATTTCCTGATAGACTGCAAGCCAGTGTGGAATCAGATCTAAATTCATGTACTAACTTTACTCTAAAAAACCATCAGTGAACAGAAAAAAAAAAAAAAATTTCCCTAAGAATACATTGCCTCCACTTGTAGATATGTATTTAGCAACATGAAAGATAATGAATGCATTCTTTTTTTTTCAAAACACTTTTTTATTAGTTTAGGAGAATTCTTAGAGGTTAGGTCCTTATATACTTTTATAACCTGAGCCCCTTAACTATAAGCTTTATGTATCTATGAGTTAAAATTGACTATAAAGTATTCAATGAGATGCAGTTCAAATAGTATCTGATGATAAGGGTGTTTAAAAATAAGGAAAAAAGAGAGGGAAGGAGGGAGGAAAAGAGGGAAGATAGAGTGGCTGAGGTTGCAGTGAAAATGAATGACCTTGGTTTATATTAACCAACATAAGTTTTTAGAACAAAATGCTGAGTAAGAAACCACTCAGAATTATATGTTCTGTTTGGGTCATTTTGAAACACATATAGTAAAAATATGGAAAAAGCTAAGATGATGGCTTCTGCTCAAGAGAAGCAGTAGGAAATCAGATAGAGTGAGGATAGATGCATGCTTTGCTCTATTGTGTTTCATTTGAGAGAGAGTGGAATGAATCAAAAGAAAATAATTTGGGTCATCAATAAAAGAGTGAATATAATATTTTTACTTGTTTGAAATATAACATTACCTTAAAAATAGTATACATAAACTCTGTCCTCACAGTGTTTGCATAATAAAAGTATAGTTAAGACAATGGTACATTAAACTGCTACATGTCAATGTATATTCAACAAACCTAAAAGTGTTATAAGAATTTATTTTTTATTTTTATTTCAAAATATTCAGCATTAGAAATGTTTTTCGTTAGATGGATTCCTTTTGTAATGCTTGAGTCAGAGGTATAAATGTGCCCATCAGCCCGATAGTGTTCATGGTACATGTTAGGTAGGTTTTCACCCATCCCCTTCTTCCTCGTCTCCCCTGCTTGATTTCCATTGAGTTTTACTTCTCTTCCTGAACATGTGTGCTTATCAGCTAGTTCCAATTTAATAGCAAGAACATGTAGTGTTTGTTTTTCCATCCTTTAGGTACTTTACTTAGGATAGTGGCTTCCAATTCCATCCAAATTGTTGCAAAAGACATTAATTCATCCTTTTTTATGGCTTAGTAGTATTCCATAGTATACATATACCACTTTTTGTTAATCCACTCATGAATTGATAGGCACTTGGGTTGATTCCACATCTTTCCGATTGTGAATTATGCTGCAATAAACATTTAAGAGCAAATGTCTTTTTGATAAAATGGCTTCTTTTCCTTTGGGTAGATACACAGTAGTGGGATTGCTGGGTCAAATGTTAAGTCTATATTTATTTCTTTGAGGAATCTCCATACTGTTTTCCATGGAGGTTGTGCTAATTTGCAGTCCCATCAATGGTGTATAACCATTACTTTCTCTCTGCATCCATGCTGGGATCTATTGTTTTTGGTCTTTTTAATAAAAGCCATTCTAACTGGGGTAAGGTAATATATCAATGTGGTTTTAATTTTTGTTCCCCTGATGATTAGTGATGTTGAACATTTTTTCTTATGTTTATTGGCCATTTGTCTATCTTCTTTTGACAAGCTTCTGTTCATGTCTTTTGCCCACTTTTCAATGGGATTGTTTGTTTTTTCCTTGCTGATTTGCTTGAGTTCTTTGTAGATTTTTATTAGCCCTTTGTTGGATGTATAGCTTGTGAATATTTTCTACCATTCTATAGATTGTCTATTTGCTCTGTTAGCTGTGTCAAAGCTTTAAAACTCTTCTAGATATTGGACTAGGCAAAGAATTTATGACTACGACCCCAATGGCAATTATAATAACAACAAAAATAAATAAATGGGACTTGTTTTAAGAATTTAAATTGGGGGACTGGACAGTGGTCCAGGTTCAAGTAGGAACAAGATCAAGAAGACCATGGGCCTTTCTCTAGATTTTAAAAAAGAAAGTTTATATTGGTAGTAGAAAAATGTTTATCCTATGACTATTTTGGTCAAAATGTCTAGCTTGGAACAGTAATTATAGATGAATTGTAAAGATACCGATTATAATAATGGACAATTTTATAGTAATGTGTAGGTATTTATAAATAAAATTTGCTAGAAAATATGAGTTGGAGACTTTTTCTAACCATAAATTTAGTTATTTTCTTTTTTCCTGGAAAACTTGAAAGAACTCAAATCCTTTTGCCAAGTAATAATTTTTAAAAATGTATTTGTTATATTTTTCTGCATATTTTTAAACAGATCAAAGAACTTTTATTATATATAATTGACATATCTCATTATAAATACATGCTTTATCTTTCAGGTACTATTAGTATTCAATTATTCATTTAAATTTTATATTCTTTTTGTGGTATTTTTATCCACATTACCATATTTTCTAACACTAAAATATTCAGAAATAAATATCAACCCTACATTATCTAGAAATTTTGGTTTCTCCAAAAGTAAGCCATTTCAAGTGAAGATTTGTTTAGCTTATATTGGTGAGGATACTACAATTTTTTTTTTTATTTCAGAATTTCTATTTATGGCTTAAATTGTAAGCTTCATCCCAATAAAATTTTGTAGAAAAATTTTTATTTATATTTTTCTTTTAAGTCCTAGTTCTAACATATAAAGAAAAGAAATTTTTCATGGTTCTGAGTAAGTTGGTGATTTTTAAGAAGTATTTAAAATGTTTTTGGCTACATATGTATATAACTTATGCTGGTAATTGTTTAACAACCAACTTTCCAATAAAGAATTCATATACATATCATTATAAAACTATCTTTCTACATAAATATGTATATATTTAAATAGATATTTTATATATACACATACATAATATACAAACATACACATATGTATATATGTATTTTTTATAAATTCTAGTAATATTAAGTTATTACAGATGACAATATATAAACAAATGTTTGTGAGGAAGCAAAGAAAAGGGAACTCTTATACACTGTTGGTGGGAATGTACACTAGTACAGCGACTGTGGAAAGCAGTATGGAAATTTCTCAGAAAACTAAAAATAGAATTACTGTTGAATCCAGTAACTCCACTACTGAGTATATACCAAAAGTAAAAAGAGTAACTATATCAAAGGGATACCTGCATTTGCATGTTTACTATATTAGGTTATTAAATATGAAATGTCTGATTTGCTTAAGTACTAAGTTTGACAGTTGATCTCTAACATTTCACTTTGACTCTTGTTTTATTTTTATTGTGAAGATACGTCCTCAGTCTTTCAAACAGAGTTAGGCTTGTGATTATCTTTCAAACGTTTTTTAGAGCAATTTTTGTGAAACCATGGCTAAGACAAAAATTCGTGTTACTTTTGAATATGAGTTCCATCATGGAACCAGTGCAGCACAGACAGTTCGAAATATCAACGGACCATTTGGGAATGGTGTGGCTAATGAACACACAGTACCTCAATGATTTGAGCAGTTCTGTTCTGGTGATTTTAATCTTGAAAATGAGCTATGTGAGCAACCTGAGACCAAGGTGGATAATGACGAGCTGAAAGCTATAGTGGAAGCGAATCCATCTTAACCTACACATGAATTAGCAGCAAGGTTTGACGTTACCACTTAAACAATATTGGACTATTTGAAACAAATAGGCAAGATAAAGAAGCTGGATAGAAGGGTGCCACATGAATTAAATAAGCATCAGAAGAGATATTTTGAGGTTTGCCTTTCTTTGCTGTCATGACACAAAGGCAAACCATTTCCACGCTGTATTGTGATGTGTGATAAAAAATTGATTCTTTTGACAATGGCAAGCATTTCAGCACAGTGGTTAGATAAAGATAAAGTGATAAAACACAGTCCAAAATTGAATATTCATCAGAAAAAGCTAATGGTGGCTGTTTGGTGGTCCAGCACTGGTATTATCCACTACAGCTTTATGAAAATTGATCAATCAATAGCAGGTGTGTACTGCAACCAGTTGGATGAAATGGTGAGGATGCTTGTGATTAAGCAGCTGAGATTGATCAATAGAGACAGGCCAATCCTCTTGCAAGACAACGTTCAACCACATGTCTCACAAACAATGCTGCTCAAACTCCAGAAACTGGATTTGGAAACTCTCTGTCATCCACTGTATTCATCAGACCTTGCACCAACTGACTACCACTTCTTCCAGGCTTTTGACCATTTCGTGCAAGGAAAAATATTCAATTCTCAATAAGCTGTGGAAAATACCTTTTACAATTTCATGCCACTCACTCTCCAGGCTTCCTCACTGCTGGCATAACAAGCTCCTGTTAAGATGGCAAAACAATGTTAATAGTTTAGGTGCATACTTTGATTAATTGTACTGCTTCTTGTTTGAGATATAATAAACTAAACTTTTGATTTGAAATCGGACATTTCATATTTAATGACCTAATAGCACTAGTCACAACAGTAAAGATATGGAATCCACCTAAGTGTCCATTAATGGATGATTGGGTAAAGAAAATGTAGTACATATATACATACAATGGAATGCTATTCAGCCATAAAAGAGTGAAATCATGTCATTTGCAGCAACATGGATGGAACTGGAGGTCATTTCCTTATTTGAAATATACCAGGCACAAAAAGACATATTCTGACTTATATGTGGGAGCTAAAACATTTGACCACTTGGAGGTAAAGAGTTGAAAGATACCAGAGACTAAGAAGGGTGAGTTTGAGGGGATGAAGAGAAGTGGGTTAAAGGATACAAACATAGTTACCCTTTAACTATGAAAGGAAAAAAAATCAGTGTTTGATAGCAGAGTAGGATGACTATAGTTAACAAAAATATATTATACTAGTGTGATGGACATTCTAAATACTCTGACTTGATCACTATGTATTATATACATGTAACAAAATTTCACATGTACCCCATATAATTTTTAAAAATGAATAATAAAAAATTTTAAATTAGCAATATATATATTACCTTAAATTCCATTAAAAAATTTATTGTCGTAGAATATTTTCATCATTTTTTTCTGACTTCTTGTATCCCTAACCAACCTATGGTTATAACTGATAAATGTTAGTTGATTATTGTTTATATTAATAAGACAAAAGTGAATCAATAAAGACATAAGTGAGAACTTCACTCTTTTTTCAATCATGGGAGCAACTTCTTTGGTGAATCAGGTAATAGTTTCAAATGCGAGGAGACTATTTCATCAAATGTTTGTGTTTTAGACAAAGTAATGGCTACAGACACAATACACTTCAAGTTTAATCTAGATTATTAACATTTTCTCCAATACTTTAAGTTAGTCAATCAACAAAACTACATGTAAGCCCTGATTTGTAGCATTTGCCAATTCCCCTGTATACTATTTGTACTCTGTCCAGTTTTAAGCTTCTAACTTGACTATACTTAAAATGTAGTTCGGAAAAGATGTGCTATACCATTGCATAGTGTTCTTACAATATAAATAACCTCAAGAGCATAGGTAATAGTAAAATCTAGTCAACTAATTAGGGAGTAATGAGCTTTGAGTACTTGTAATTACCTCTGTTTTAATATAATGTATTTAACCATAATCTTATATTATTTCATTTTTAATTATAGCTAAATTTAACATCCAGCTCACCAAATTCTGAAAATCTACCAATAGATTCTTGCTACCTGGTATAAGTTGGCTTCTATATGTATACACGCACACACACACACACATTCATGCATGTTTGCAAGGTCAACACAAACACATGCATAAAATATTGTGCAAATATAATATCATGATCAGTATTTACTCTTCAATTTTTCTAAAATGTTACATTGATATTATTTTATTAGTAGTTCAGTGTATTTGCTAACTACGTTTGCAATGACAGGCAAATTAATTCATGAAAGAAATTGAATTATCAGTTATTCTAGTTTTATTCAAGTTGATGTGGACAAGTTAGAGGATATAGACTTCATTATATACCATCAGTTTGGCCATCCTTAAGATATTCTCAAACATTGCTTTTTCCCCTTGCAATCTGCTTAAATCTTAGGCACAAAGGAATTACCCCCACTGGAAAGGTAAGTTTCCCTATAGGTGAGTTTCAAATTGTGCCCTGCTGAGCTGAATATTCTATGAACTATTAAGCTTACAGTTATGATAAAAGAGCAATAGTCATTAAGGTCATTGCACTTGAGGCTTCTATTTGAACTTCTTTGGGGTTCAAGGCAAACAAAAATCTTTTGTTTTACCTACTTTCTTCCCCAGCCCAGAGGCAATGTAAGGGAGGATGAGAAAGAAAGAGATCTCCCCTTCTCCTGAGATCTTTGAAAACTTTAAAATCTAATGATGGAAAAGGGCTGCAATTTGAAACATGAAAGGTCAAGGTAGCCTACTAGAGACAGAGCGAATATATAACTTCTTATGGGAATCTCCCAGGCGTGAGATTATTCTGAGATTTCAATCTTATAGTTAAATAGTAATATATCAAAAAGACAGTGAAAATAGTTGCTTTGTAAAATGTTGAGGAGCCAGTCATTTAACTCTCACAAAATGTCACTAGCTTTATTCACAGGACTTAAACTTAGGAAACTTGAGATATGAATATTTAGGAAAACATTTTTCAAAAATAAACAAAATTTACCCTTAAGATAAACTTGGAATGAAACATTAAGTGAGTAATTTTCACAAAGCAATTATTTGCTTATTTCTAACCTTTGATAGAATTTATAAAGAAACAAATTGGGAGCCATATTCATGCATCTGCCACCAAACGGGCATTTGTACAGTCCCAGGGAATATATAAGAAATTTATCAGACGTTCTGAAAAGTTGAATCACAGACTCAAGCACCTTGGATCTTAGAAACCAATGAGCCATGAGCCACTGTCATCACCATTTGTATTGATGTATCTGTTGCTCTGCCCACGTCTTGGCCTCACCTCTGATTTCAGCCAAGCCCAGACACTTCTACGCAGGTTTAAACTCACTTTTCACTGACAATGTTTTGCCTTAACTGCTGGTATCTTAGCTTTCTGCATTGAACTCTCATCACCCACACAGGAATACTTCAGAGTATGGGGGAATTAATGGGAACTCGAACTCTTCCTCCTGTCCTTTGGGGGGACAATTTATACATACTCTTAGAGTGGGCTTAAGCCCCAGTTGCCCTGACTGGTTACCTTCATGAAGTTTTACTTCCTTCTCTTACTCTCTTCTTTCTTTTGACCCTACCCCTGCTCTTTAAGGTTACTTTATAAATACCACCTAGAAACAAATTTGACTCTACTTGAGGGGAACTCAAGCTAAAACACAGTCAAATCACCATATAAGTACTTGCTACACCAGATTTATCTCTAAGGAGAATTCATTTTTTTCTACATTCCAACCCCTACTGGGGAATAAAAAAACATTCCTTATTTTAGTACTCTGTATCATTTCTCTTTCTTCAATAGTTGTATAGGCATCAGCTACCATTGTGCTGCCCTCAATCTGCCCATGTATGAAACCATCTCAACTAGCCCTATTAAGAATGTACTTCATCCCTCAGAATTGTTTTGACTACTCTCTGCATACAAGTTTTCCAAGTCTGTGTCCCTGGCCCTAGAAACTTTCTTTGTGTAGGATAGCAAACAGATAAAGTAGTACAATAATGAGAAAGAGAACCAGACCACCGGTACAGCCATATGTACAGTTTTTACAGGTACTTTCTGAGGGTAATGCCCTTTTCTTTATGTCAAACATAAAGAGAAATTCTAGTGGTAGCAATATTCTAAACCTTGTAAAATTTACTCAGTCATTAACTCTGCAGAATAAAATGATCCCAAGGGCAGAACTGAGTGAGATATAATGTAACTACAGGAAATTATAAAATATTTCTCTGTGGTAAGCCATTTGCTTTTCTTAAGAAAAACTGACAAAATGAATTTTTAGTGACCTGGAAGTTTGTTCTTTCTTATTCGTGGTTTACTATACATATATGTCCCTTTTTGTAGAAAAAAATTTACATATCACTACAATGTACTAAAACATTGCCATTTTTACATTTTTTTAAATTTTCCATGTTTAGAGTATCAAATCAATGCAACATACTTAGTTCCACACCCAAATCTCAACAAGGTAGACAGGGATATACATCTCCAATAAGGTAACATTTCTCTTTGCATAGAGAGACTAACATTTGTTCTTGATATAGATGAACAGAATAAATATTTTCTACATATTTTTCTATTTTTTCTATGTTTACATTTTTATGTCTGTATGTGCTTTCCTTACTTACCCAAGTCATTGTTTTCTGTCTTGTATTGGACTGTGGTGAACACTTATTCCTAAAGGAGGCATCATTTTTGTTGGTTGCTTGCTTGGAATCAAGACAGAAGTCATTTTTTCCCCAAAAAGGAGCAAATTAAAAAATCCCACCATCTTTGTATGTGTGGAAAATATTAACAACAAAGGGAGAGATAAGAAAAAAAACAAGAGTAAGCAGGGATAAAAGATTGTGTTTGGTGGTAAGCAAATATCTGAAAGTATTAGATATAATCAGTGTCTTTCAAACAGTTGATATGTTCTCATATAAAATATAAACATTGAGATATTACAGATAGATGGCAAAATTTACCTAATTTGAAAATTACATTTCATATCAAAAAGGGATTAGTAGAGATATGGAGGGAGAGGGGGTTAGGGAAGAAAGAGACAGAAAAAAGAAAGAAAAAACTCAAGACTGAACAAAGAGAATTAACTTTGAAATGTATAAGCAAATCCTGTTGATTTTGTTTTCATATCTCACATTCTAGTTCCACCAATTTATGTTTCTAAAAACATTGCAAAAGCCTCCTAACTGGTCTTGCTGCTTCCTCATTTGTTCCTCTGTGATCTTCTGTTTTCATTATAGCCAATGGAATCTATTTAAAACATACACATTGGTTAAAGTAAAAATTGCTAGGTGATATGACAGATTAACTCTTGTCTATAATAAGCTATAATACGCAAAACAATAAAAGTTAAAAAGATTTCTTTCTCACTAGTGTCACAGTCCAGGATGATTTTGTGGATATAGGTGTGTTCTCCATATGATCATTTAAGAAACCAAGTTCTACATTCCATTCACTGCATTTCAGTCACATGGCTACATCTAAATACAAAAAAGCCTGAATGTTGATGAGCACTGGCATTCTGATCCCACGTTCTCTCAGCTCTGCTGGGATATTCTTTCTGGTTCTATGTACCCATTCCTGAAGCTTCTGCCTGCTTTGCATCTACAACTCTGGGCTGCTGAAGCTGCTTGGCCCAAAGGCACAGATATCCAGAAGTGTCTCAGAGCTACCCACAGCCTGTCACTGACCATGGCAGAAGTTTGGAAGCCCAGATCTCTTACCTCAAGGTGGCACAAACTCTGCAAAGTAATTTACATTACAGAACACCCAGAGAAGTCAGGTTGAGGTATTGATTTCACCTGACCTTGCACTTTAGCTTTTCTGCTCCTGACCCCTTAAAAATTTCTTAAGAAATCACTTGCACTTGAATCCACAGCTCGGGGGAACCCAACCTAAAACTCTCCCCTTTGTTCCCTCAGCTCCTTGCTCTTCCTGGAATCTTTACCATGCCCCAACTTCCAGGACTTGTGGATGTTTTTCTTTCTGCCTGCAAGGCCATTTTTGCACATGTCCACATGGTTCATGCCTTTACTTCCTTCAGGTCTCTGCTCAGACATCACCCAATCAGGGAGGTCTTCTGTGACTATCCTATGTCCTTGACCTCATCCCAGTCCATACTCTTTTTTGCCTTACTATTCTAGTCTTTCATGGCATTCATCTCCATCTATTTATGTGTGCTAATTGATTTCATTCCACACCAGGGTAGGGGTCCCATGTGGAGTACCTACTTCCTCTCCAATCCCCAGCTGCATTTCAGTGTACAAAGAGCCTCATTACATAGCAGGCATTCAGCACGTGTTTTCAAATGAAATGAACGACTATGCAAAACTTAACTACAGAGGAAACTGAATAAACTTTTCATTCTATAATTAAGCATTTTTGTTGCCTGTCTAATGTCCAAAATTAAAGAAACTCTGAATGAATGATTACTGAAAAATATATGTACCAGTTTTGCCTCAAGCATTTATTGCAGAAATAATTATTATCTTCATCGTAGACCTGATAAGCAGCACATGCTATAGAATGTTGCCTTAGTCAATCTTAATTGTGGGGTGTGTGGAATATACCGTATAACAGTCTATGAAATCAAAAATTCTGATGATTTTACTGAACAATATTTACATACTCTGCCTGAAACCTGCCAATAAGTTGAAAGTATTTATTGAAGATAAAATACATGGTATAGGGATTTTCTCAAGGTACTTTGCACTGTTAGGAGTATAAAAACCTGTGCAACATAAAATAACCTTCAGAATTAAATTCCAATACAAGGAAATGAAAGACAGTAAAACTTTCCCAATAGTTTTATGGGAATGAGCAGGCTTGGAAGGGAATGAGCTGTAAAGATAATGCTGAGGTGGTAAACGCATTAATAAATTAAAAGAGAAAGAGAATCAAAACATGAAATCAAGAGTGAATTTTAAAGGTAACTTGATCAGAACATCAGGGAAGGCAGTCAGAGACAGGAGGTGGCTAGAGAAAACTCTGAAGCCAGACTGCAGTGCTGGGTACATATTATCCTCTCCCTTGATTTTTTTTCTTTTTTTTTTTTTTGTGCCAAAGAGACAGACGCCCTCTGTTACTGGTTTGACTGTCTCTTGGGAACATTGATAACTGTATGGAAACTAGCAGTGAAGTTGAGTCAAGCTCTTTCCGAGAGACACATAGTGAGATGGAGTCAGGCTGTCTGTCCATTATTATCCACAATGTGAACGCCTAAGTTTTAATCTGAACAAGGGGCTTATGACTGAAAGTATATCACTATATTGGCATATCATATTGACTTTCTGATAATGTTCTAAAGCCAGTTGAGTAAGAGAGAGAAAATGCCACTGGGTACAAATTGTGGCATCAATTCTCTGCCAGACTGATCAATCGGATTTATATATTACCTCCAGCTACAATCTTAAAATCTATAGTTTTACTCCCTCTTCAGTGCACAGCTCACAGCTTAAATAATTGCAGATTCAAATGAATTTTAAAAGGATCGAACAGCCCTTAAATTAGAAATGTGTGAACATTGTTGTTTTAACCACTCTTAATTATTTACTAATTTAACTCAATGGATTCACCTTTTTTCTCTCTCTTTATACTTCTCTCTTTCTCTAATTCCTCCAAGAATAAATATTTTACAAAGTTTTCATATTCATGCTTCAAATGATTTGTAACTATTTTAATAAATAAAATAAATATAGTATGTATATGTATATTTTTTTATTTCATCATATTTTGGGGTACAGCACAATTCACAATTGCAAAGATGTGGAAACAACCCAAGTGCCCATCAATACATAAGTGGATTAATATATATATATATATTTTAAATACATTAAACTGGATCATCAAAAACTATCAGAAGTTCTGAATTACAAATCCCCTGCACTCAGTCTTAACTACCTCTCTTGACGATTATAAGATTTTAAAAGTCATTCATTAGACATCAATGTTGTATAAGTAAAATTTAAAAGACATTTATTTAAAAAGGTTTCCAGCAGAATTCAGAACACTGAAGCTTTTTCTGAGTGAAATCCTTAGACAAAATTGCAAAGCTCAGATGGTAACCCAAAACATAATGCCACTTACAGGAAATTCAACATATAGAAATTAGGCAAAAGCAAATAATACAATAGCATATCACAGAATTTCACTCTATGTTTTGGATACTAAGAAAAAATACTTAAGAAACAGTCTTGCTAGAAAAATTTAAAAAGTGAACAATTTTAAATTGCTTCAAATGCTGACTTTTGGTAGCTTCATATGTCATAATTTAAATGTATGTTGTTTAAATATATGTTGTTTACAATTATAATATTAATGAACCACATTTACTGAATATTAATGATTCACCAATACATATACTAAGTCATTAATATACATTAATTTAATTTGCTTTCATTAATATCCAGTACACTAGGAGTTATTGTCCCCATTTTACAGATCTAGAAACATAGACCTAAAGAGATTAAATAGATTTCTATTCATTGTGGGAGATTGAGCTAACATGGAGGGAAACTTTCCTCCTCAATAAGCACTTAGAGATATTGGAAGAAATACAGGAAAATCTATTTAAATATATAACCAACCACAAAAGAAAGTTAAATCCACAATTTTCCGAAACTAAAACAGAACTCAAAATTTCAATAATGTAATGACTCAAATATGAAGCCAAAATGGCTTAATAGAGTATCAGAGACAGAGAGAAAACTTAGGAGTTTCATTCTAAATTTCTAAAGAGGAAATCCATGCCATAAACCAGTAGGGTCCTGAACTTGATCTGTTTACATTAAGTAGGAAGTTATGCAGCGCTACCATACTCATGAAACAAGAACTAGAAAATTAAAAGCAAAAATACTTATTAACTTTCTGTGGCCATGAGAATATAAACACACACAAGGAAAAATAACATGAAACCTACAGGTTTGTCCACATTTTATTGTGGGATGCAAATTCACATTTGACACATACTGCCTAGACCAGCACAAAGCAGGAAGGAATGTGAAACCACCCAGGAAAGACACTTCCTAACCCAGGGTATACAGGTTTTCAAAAACAAAACAAAACAAAACAAATCAAACAAAAAAACGTTCACAAGGTAAACTCACAGCAATTAACAGTACAAAGAAATGAAACATCATGAAATAAAGTATTAATAAGATGATAAAATAATCATAATATTTCCATACCAAGAAATAGAAATAATAGAACAATTATAAAGGGACTTTAAAACAAGTGTGATTAACATGTTAAAAGCAGTAAAAAGGAATCAGATAGCACCTGAAAAAAACAATGTCAAATTTAACTGGAATAGCTTGAAAAAGAACCAAAAACATTATTGAAATTACAAACATAATGTATTAGTTTTCTGAGGCTGACATAAGAAAATACTATTGACTGGGCAGCTTAAACAAGTCATTTATTTTCTCATAGTTCTGGAGGCTGGAAGTCCAAGATCAAGATGCTAGCACAGGTGGCTTCTGGAGAGCCATTTCTCCTCAGCTTTCAGATGGCACTTTCCTTTTATGTTCTTCCATGGCCTTCTTTCTGTGTATGTGTTCAGAGAGAGTAAGCATTCTGATGTCTCTTCCTCTTCTTGTCTTACTGGGTTAGAAATCTACCCTTATGTACTTTTGTAACTTTACTTACCTCCTTAAAGCTCCCAGCTCCAAATACAGTCATATAGGGGCTATGGCTTAAACATATGAATTTTGAGGGAATACAATTCAGTCCGTGACAGTTCTTAAAATTAAAAACAAACCAATTCAATAAATCTGTGACCTGAAACATGGATCCAAATAAATCATCAACCATGTAGCACAAAAAGATAAGCAATAGATAATATGAAAAGAAATGGGTAAAAGACATGAATTTACTTTTTAAGATTTTGTCTTTCCATTGAATGTTCTGCACTTTCACTGCTATGTGAAATACCTAACTTCAAAAGTATCTTCACTTCATTCTTACCAGAAATTACTATGAAAATATGTTGGTAAAATTATACCTTCCATGTTTCTTGTCCACCAGCCAACTGAAACACTGTCTTTGAATATACAAGTAGATTTTCAGAGATTCATGGAGAACTATGTCTTAGTAATAGAGCTAAACTACACCTGGAGTAAATATTATTACACTCTTCACCTAAAAATGCTTAAGAACAAATCTTTAAAGGGACAAGTTGGCCAACAAGTAACTTAACTGCTTTCCAAAACAAACTTCAATGTTATGGAAAAAAAGAAAAAAAAATGATCATGAAATAATGTAAGATTCATTACACACAATTTCTAGTCAAAAATTAGATAGAAATGAGAGAGGATTCTGGGAAGATGATGAAGTAGGAGGCACCAGAAATCTGTATCTCCACATAGATAATAATTGCACTGGCAGAATATGTCTGATGTAACTATTTTGGAACTGTGGAGTCTATTGAAAGCTCACAACTTCCAGGGTAAGGCTTAGATGGTAAATTGCAGGTACTTTTGGTCAAATTCAGCTCTCCTCCCTTACCCTCCAGCCTCTAGGCATGCAGCTCTGCAAGTGTTCCTGGAGCAATTTGCACACAGCTTATAGAAGCCAGGTGGATATGATGGTTAATTTTATGTGTCCACTTGGAGGGTCCCAGGGTGCCCAGGTATTTGTTTCAACATTAGTGTGTGTGTCTTTGTGAGGTTGTTTTGAGGTTAGATTAACATTTAAATTGGTAGATAAAGTAAATCAGATCTCCCTCCCTAATGTGGGTGAGCCTCATCCAGTCAGCTGAAGGCCTGAGTACAACAAAAATATAGATATGATATACAATACATCAATGTGACATATCATATTGATTCTGTTTCTGGAGCACCCTGAATAAAACAGTAGGCAATAAGGACCCTGTCCTCAAAATATCAATAATCTATATTCTCATTGCTATATTCTGATCTCATGTTTGTGATCATACAGTGCAGACACAGAAGTCAGTAGCTATTTTTATTCCACATAGCTTTGTTGTAAGCTCCTCCCCTTGGGCTGAAGCAACTTCCAGGCATTTAAAGGACTGGTGTCTTATCCACCCTCTTTCATTTATTTCTTTTTCCCTTTTGGGAGCCCATCATTAATGACTAGTATATTCAAAAAGAACTGCATACAGAGTAAATTAGAAGGTCATCACACATGCCCAGAGAAAGATGCAGGCTCAGAAAAGACATGAGAAGACCTCAGGTTTACAATTCAGGTTCATCCACAGCATGAAGACAGTTTATAATAACTAAGAAACAAAAAATAAATAAATAAATAAATAAAAATGAAAAAGAAAAGTCCCTGATGAAGAGGGAACATTTGATTATCAGAGTTACATTATATTAGAGGCAATGTCCAACTTTCAACAACAACAATAATAAAAATCACAATGGATGCAAAAAAATGGAAAAGTATGACCAATTCAAATGAAAGCATGAACCAACAGAAGCTGTCCTGGGAAAAGATCAGTTGGCAGGGTTACAGGATAAAGATTTTGAAACAAATGTCTTAAAAATGCTCAAAGATCTAAAGGATGATGTGGAAAAAGTCAAGAACGTGTTATATGAGCAAAATGGAAATATAAATAAAAAGATAGAGAACCTATAAAAAGAAATTCTAGAGCTGAAAAAATAATTGCTGAAATGAAAAATTTACTACAGGGATTCAAAGGCAGATATAAACAGGCAGAAGAATAAGCGAACTTTAAGATAGGGCAAATGAAGTTACCAAGCCTGAAGCACAGAAAGAAAAATAATTTAAGAAAAGTAAAAGAACCCAAGCTACCTGTGGAACACCATGAAATGAACAAATATCCACAATGCGGGAGTTCCAGTAGGAGAAGAAGGAGAGAGAAAAAGTGGCAGAGAGATTATTTAAAGGAATAATGGCCAAAACTTCCCAAGTTTGATGAAAGACATGAATATGAACATCCAAGAAGCTCAGTGAAACACAGGTTGAATGAACTCAAAAAGATGCACACTGAGACACTTTACAATCAAACTGTTGAAAGACAAAGGGATTTACAATAAGATTATTTGCAGATTTCTCATCAAAAATTTTGTAAGTCAGAGGGCACTGGGCTAATATACTCAAAGTGCTAAAATAAAATTTAAAAATAAATGTTGTCAACCAAACACCTTATGTCCAGCAAAACTACCCTTTAGAATTGACAACAAAAAAACATTAGCTGAGGAAGTTGTTACCACTAGACCTGTCCTACAAGAAATGCTAAAGATAGTCCTATAGGTTAAAATAAATTAACACTAGACAGAAATTCAAAGCTTTGTGAAGAAATAAAGATCTCAGTAAAGGTAAATATGTAGGCAATTATAAAACCTAATATTATTTTAACAGTGATTTGTAACTCAAGTTTTTTCTATATGATTTAAGAGACTAATACATTTTGTAAAAAAAAAAATATAGTCCAAAAGGTAGTATTATTTTAGCTTTGGTTTTTAATTCCACGTTTTATCTCCTATATAACTTAAGAGATTGATTTAAAAATGATAAGTCTTTGTTTGTGGACACACAATGTATGAAGACAGAATATTTTGAGATCAATAAGTCAAAGGGGTGAGGAAAGAGTTGTAAAGTAGAAGACATTTGTATGTTATTGAAGTCAATGTGGTATAAATTCAAATAATGTGTTATAACTTTAGGATAACATTTGTTATATCCATGGTAAGCATAAAGAAAATACTTATAGAATAGCACAAAAGGAAATGAGAAGGAAATTAAAATATTTCACTATGAAAAACCAATCAAGTACAAAAAAAGACAATAATGGAAAAAATGAGGGACAAAAAAGCTATAATACATACAAGAAACAAACAGCAAAATGAATATGAAAGCAATGATCCCCTTCTTATCAGTAATGGCTTTAAATATAAATAGATTAAACTCTTCAATCAAAAGCCAGAAGTTGATAGAATAGATTTAAAGAAACCATAATCCAGCTACTGTGTATGGTGTCTTCAAGTGATTTATTTTAGATCGAAAGACACAAATAAGTTGAAAGTGAAAGGATGTAAGAAAAATATTCCATGCAAATAGTAACCAAAAGAAAGCAGAAGTGTTCATGCTCACATCAGACAAAATAGACTTTAAATCAAAAAATGTTATGAGACAAAGAAGTGTATTATATATTAATAAAAGGTTTGATACAGAAAGAAAATATAATAATTAACACATACCTCATAATTAATCATCAAAATATATATAGAACAATTGAAAAAATTGAAGAAAAGAAGAAACATTTCTACAATAATAGTTGGAGACTTTAATACTCCCAATAATAGGTAAGATACCTATACAGAAGATAAATATGGAGAGGACTTAAATAACTCAATAAACTGATGAGATTTAAGTTGTATTGACATATACAGAACACTCTACCAAACAATAACAAAATACACATTTTTCCTCAGGTGTATATGGGACATTTCCAGGGTGGAATCTGTATTAGGCCACAAATTAAGTCTCAACTGATTTAAAAAAAAAACTTATGTAATTCAAAGTATCTTCTCTGACCAGTATAGGATAAAATTAGAAATCTGTAACAGAAGGAAAAATTGGAAATTTACAAATTTGTGGAAAAAAAAAGCAAAGCTAAAGCTATAGAAACCCAACAATATGGTGCCGGCATAAAAACAGATATAAAACATACACATTGACCAATGGAACAGAATAAGGAATCCAGAAATAAATCCATGTATATACAGCCAACTTGTGAGAAAAGTGTAGGAGCATGGGCCATTTCTGTTGTTTCCAAGACTCTTCCATAATTTTAAAAGAAATGGTAATCAGATTTTAGACAAAGTTTTCTGTTAAGGGATGACAAATCCAAGTACCAGTTCAACATGAGCTCTTAACAGTTTGGAGAAATGCACAAGGTTATTTTTCTTCATGAGGAAGGCTTCTGGAAGATTCTGAATGACTAAATTCATTAATGTCACCTTCTCCACTCTAGATACCTGGGTTGTTGTTCTTTCTCTACCTACACAAAATTGGTGTATGCTATTTAAAAATTTATGATGTCTTCTTTTCTCTAATCATCTCTTATTTATACCTAGAATTTTCATCCAAAAGGTTCTGATTCAAAAGGCAGAAAGGCATTTTTATAAAACTTATAGAGACCCATTATGTCCCCAACTTTGGTCCACAAAGGTCACTATAGAAGGATTCAGTGAACAGTGTCCTCAACCAAGTTGTCATTATCCATATGACCTAGGAGCATAGCAATCCAATAAGAGAACCAACTGGCTAAACCAGAATTAAGTTTGAGTGCCCTATGCCCCCTTTTTGCTGTAATGCCCCCAGAATATGAAACCAACTAGGCCAGCCTGAAGTTGATGTTAGGGGAAGGAAAGATGCATCATCCACAGGAAATGGCAGTGTGGAATTGTTAATTTAAAAAATAAGTACATATAACCTTCTATCTCTTTTGTATTTATCCTTATACAGCAAGTAGCTCAGAGGAGATGATCCTTTTTTGGAAACACACGCATTCTGTGATTCAACTATTTATACATTATACTAAGGTATGTCAACCAGGAATAGCCAAAGGAGGTAGAATCAGCAATGTGTTATTCTAATATTTTAGGAGGTTATTCCAGTGCTTATCAATGTCAGATTCATGTGGATTGTAGGGAGTGTAGAAGATTCACTGAATTTATTAATGATCAACTCATTATTGCTAGCTTTTATAATAGGAGATATACTATTCTCGTATCTCAGATGATCTATAATAGAAGACAAACCATTGTCAGACTGCAAATGATCTAGCAAATAAACATGTAACACAGAATAGTTTCAAGAGCCATGAAAATGATCTATCTATCTAGTCTTCTGGGATTTCACCATGTAATTTTTTGTAATTTTTTGCATACGGATCTTATACAACTTTGCTTAAATTTGTTTTTGTGTTTTTTATTTTAAAATGTCATTTCTAATGGGATTAGTTAATTTCTTTTTCTAATTATTCATTAATATTATGTAAAAAATATTGTTAGTTTTTATACATTGAGCTTATATTCTGTGAGCTGACTAAATTGATTCATTAGCTCAGAATATTTTATATGGATTGCTTAGGGTTTTTATATACATAGTTGTGTTCCCTACAAATTTAAACAGTTTTACTCTTTGCATTATAATCTTTATACATTTTATTTATTTTGCTTGTCTTACTTCACTGGCTAAGATTACTAGTATGCTGTTGAAGATAGGTAATGAGACCCAAAATGTTAATATTTATATTTTTGTTTTCTCCCTGGTCTTAGGTAGGCTATTGAGAACACAGTCTAATTTTACCTGGAGTTTTCGCCCTCCCTCTACTCCATAAACATCCTTAATCAGATTAAAGTGTTTTCCTTCTATTTATATATTCCTATTTTACTGAGAGATTTATTTTTTTCATTTCTTTCTTTTTTTAACTATGAATGGGTAGGGACTTTTACTAAAATGCTTTTCCTGTATGTTTTAAAGTGCTTTTATGATTTTTCTTTTTCATTTTATTACACAATGAATCACATTGATATCTTGGACTTTAAAGCAACCTTGCTTTGCCAGAATAAATTCAATTGGTTATTATGTATTATCCTTTTTATATATCATTGCCTTAAATTTGCTAAAATTTTAGACTGGTTTTTGCATCTATGATTATGAAGGATTTTGTAGTTCTCTATTCTTGTAAATTATGTCATTTTGTATTGATATACTAGCCTTATAAAAATAGTTGGAATGTGTTTCTTCCTATTCTATTGTTTATGGAAGTGTTTGCACTGAGTTGGTAATAGTTTGTCCTTAAATGTTTCATACAATTTACCACTTAATCCATCTAGGGTTTTCTTTGTAGAAATTATAATTTCAATTTCTTTAATTGGAAATAGGGTTTTAAAATTTAGAATTTTTTTTCTTGTTCAGATTTGGTAATTTGTGTCTTTCAAAAATTATCAAATTCATTCTAGCTGTATAATTCATTGACATAAAATTGGCCTTAATATGTCTTTGTTTTGATTTTAATGTGTATAGAATCTGTAGTGGTGACCACTTTTTTTCCTGATATTGGCAATTTGAATTTTCTCTTAGACTCTTGGACAATTTACCTAGAGGTTTAAGAATTTTGTTGGTCTTCTCGTTGAGGCTGCTCTTAAATTTCTTTATATTTTAAACTTTCTGTCTCATTGAGTTCTATTTATCTCAATTATTTTCTTTTTTCTACTTACTTTGAAACTTGTATTTTCCCCTAATTTCTTAATTAAGAGCTTCAATCACTGATTTTAAATCTTTTTTTTTTTTTTTTTTCATTTAAAAACACCTTGCCTTCTTGTGGTCCTTTAGCTGTGTCTCAAAATTCTTATGTGTTGTATTTGCATTATTATTCAGTTCACATCTTTAAAAATGCTCATATGATTTCATTTTTAATTATGGAATTTTTTAGAAGTATGTTGTTTAACTTCTAAGTGTTTTGAAGTTTATTGTTATATTATTGTTTTTGCTTCTAATTTAGCTCCAATGGTTCTGGCAGTTACCTTTGTTCTGTTTCCCAATTTTATGGCTGCTCTCTGCAGGCTAGTCATCTGATAAGATGTTTATGTTGAATGGAAATCATTACATTGAAGGGCAAGAATTAAGCCAAGAACATGTACTCTTCATGTACATTTTGCCACAGAATAATTTGGTAAGCATAATTTTTGCTGCAAAAAAATGGATGAAAATTATTTATCCCATTTATCTACTTTTAAACTTGAAATATTTTCCCAGACAAGTTATCTCCAACAATAATGACTTTATAATTTTTACTTTCATAAACATTTCAATATTTTATTCTTCCACAGAAATGAACTTTAATTTTATATTATTATGTTTTGGGAGGAGATGAACTCCTATCAATACTAATAATCAGTATATATAACCTCCTTTTATAGTACCCAAATTAATCAACAATATGTGAAAAAAGATCTGTGAAATAATAAGAATGATGGTTTCATGTGTATTTCAAAGTGAAAATGATAGTCCATTTGCAGAAATTCTGCATAAACAAATGGTATTTGTTATTCTTTCTAAAAGTTTCTAATAACTATAAAAAATATGGGCACTAGAGTGAATCATTTTATTTTTTTAAAAAAGCAAGCAATTTAAACCTTTCATAGTTAATCCATTTAGCAGGAAAGGTCCCTGCTTAGGGAGGGCCCATCTGGCCTCTCTACAAATGTGAAGGTTTGTACATATGGGCCATAATGTATGCATAGCTAGCTGAACCAACCCCTGCAACTAAATAGTAATTAGCATGGGGCAGGTTTTTATGGCTACTTGCACACTAGCAAGTCCTTCCTGACCTACATCCAAATGGACATATGATTTCATAAAATGGGTAGTTTCTTTCTCAAGCATTTATTTGTGTGCAAAAATGTAGGATTTGTTTAACTGCCGCCAACTAAAGAACTGAGACCCATATGTTACCCCATAAACTTACCGGTTAGCAATTTGTTATAAGCAAGATGCAAATATTATGGTAAGCATTCAGAACGTTTATTCAATGAACCTTATGTTGTAAATGGAAACAACAGTATGTCAGAAAATTTTGTAATCACGATTTCACCACTGGTCCCATTTTATGTGTAATTCAACATTTCCAAATTCTGCGATTTTCAATTAGACACACCAAGGTCAATGGAGTTTTAAATATAAAGTAACACGTGCTTCAATTTTTTTGGGGGGAGAAATAATGAAAAATCTATGAGAATGTGAAATGATTGGTACCATGGTTAATTTTAAGTCATTCACAGTAGACTTATTAGGTAGGTATGTCAGACACAATACACTCCTGAATATGTGGTCAGATTTTGTTTGAATATGAATGGGCTTTAATGAGGCACTAATATATAGGGGAGCTTTAAACTATAGACAAGCCAGAGAATTGTAGAAATTGACATCAAATCAAAAGCTCAACAAATGTGTGTGTGTGTAAATGCAGTTAATTTAGGCAACAATATATTACAGATATGATCTGAGTCTAGCTATTTTATTCTGGGTACAATGATATGGAGAGATGGATGATTTTTAAAATTTTAAGAACTTTAATTTTGCCAATCCATACCACAGCTTTAGAATGAAAAATCAGAAATTGTATAATGCAATAGGAATTTAAACAAAGAAGTTTATTATAATTTTGTACAGTTATATTCTAGTTTTCCTATTGTTCCTCTTGCTTATAAATAGTCAAAAGGAATTGCCAATGCTTTTCACTCAATTTTGACATGTGAAAAAGGGGAAGGAAATATACTAGACTGCTGAGTAGATCATTATACTGTGCATCACATTATTTTTTAAATTATTATTATTGTAGACATTAATGCAAATAATGTTATTGGACATCAGCTTTTCTCCTTAACTCTTAGACATCAACAAGGAAATATTGATCATCTTTACCTGTATCTTAGAAGTTTGAAAAATTCAATCTATAAATTAAAATTGTTTTGGTTGCAAGTGTTAGAAAACCCAATTTTTAATAGCCTAGAAATGAAATTCATGGGCTCACATATCTTCAAGTATAGCTCCAACTTCTATCATGGCTTACTCTAGAATCTCAGAAAATGCCATGAAGTTTTCTTTTTTTGGTTGGTTTGTTCATTTATACCTGACTTTTTTAGCTTGCTCTGTCTTCTTCCATGTTGTCTTTATTACTGGGCTGCCTCCCCATGTGGTGGTGAGATGACCGCTGAAGCCCCAAACTTCGTATCTCCACACTTTTAAATCTAGTGGAAGGGCTTCTCTTACTCATATACCCCAACAAACACCACCTTTTATCTTATAAGCTTTTATCATCCATAAGCAAAATGTGTAGTATTTTTTTGTCTGCTGTTTATTTGCATATCTTGTGAATCTATTTATTCTGCCTGGTACATATAGATCATGTAATAATTTTTGAATGAGTGAATAAATGAATGCACAAATTATTCCCAAACTACATGACAGAGAATAGGGATGGATGGTTTCCCCAAAAAATTTCGGTCTGCTGTTCACATTAGTAGGGATGGATATGGAAGTCAGATGTGTAGATACTAGATATCCAATCCATATATCCAACACGGAGATGGTGAAATATATCTTTGCCTGTGTGATCTTTGAAAGAAACTCTAGGTTTTTAAAACTTTATTTTGTTATTGCTCCAGTTGTCATTGGCAATATTTCTTGAAAACAATTACTGATTTAATTTTTAAGACAAGGATTTAAATGCTATTGTTTCAATATATTAAATAAAACATTGGAATATTTTGTGCTAAAACACTAAAACAATGGAGTTTATTTTGTTTCATTTTCCTAGAAGGATTAAACTTCCATATGCCTGATAGAACTACTTTTGTAGCAATATATGGTTAGATTCTTAGCTCTTATATTACTATTTAAGTGATCTTTGTGTGAAATTCATTCATAAAATACTTTTGAATTATTAATGTCTATATCAAGGTAGCATAGGTTATTTAGCAGTCTCCAGCCATTTTGGCAGCAGGGAGTGGTTTCATGGAAGACAATTTTTCCACAGGCAGGAGAGCTGGGGCTCAGGTGGTGATATGAGCAATGGGGAGCAGCTATAAATAAAGAGGAAGCTTTAATGGCCTCCTACTGTGTGCTTCCTAAGTTTCATGGAAGACAATTTTTCCACAGGCAGGGATGGGGTTGGGGGATATGCGAAGCTCAGGCTGTCATGCACAACTGGTTCCTAACAAGCTATGAACTGGTACCTGGCCGTGGCCCTAGGGTTTGGGGACCACAAGATTACATGGAGGTTCAGAGTTAAATCCAAGAATAGAGTTCATGAATCTGTCCCTACTATTAAAGCAAAAGACCCTATTTATTATGTTGTATTAAATAAGCAAGTACTTTACACAAACATCAGAGGCTTAAATTAGCTCTAAAGCCTAGTACAGTGAAACCTGAGTAGAGTTATAATGATATTTTTGAAATGAATAAACAAGACCTTGAATCTGATCAAGGGAATTTTATTTTCTTTTAAGTTTCCCTTGAGTAATGTTTACAGATACTAGAAAGCTGTAAACATATTCACTCTCCACTGAGAAGAAATTTTACTATATGTACTTGCAATTTTAAGAAAAAAAATGCTTTTGCATAAACATTTGTGTGATGTGTAGATTTAATAAGAAAATTTATAAAAGCTCTTAGAATAATTATTGGCACATAGAAAATGCTGAATAATTATTGACTATGTTCGTATTTGTTATTATTATCGCTATGTGACAAATATTCTTTCAAGAAAGAGGAATATAGATGGTTTAAACTTACAGAGAAAATTCTCAATGCAATCTACTAGCTCAAAATATTTAATACATTTCACTAAATGGAAATACTTTTGCCCTCCTACCTGAAGGATTAGATATCTGTCAATAAACATTTTTTGATCTCCATTGATATGACATCAACCCAATAGTCTGGAAGTCAAGACTATAATCATATTTTTAACGTTCTCTCAATTTCTCACAATAATATTAAAAATATCACCCCTATAATGTTGTTTTATTGTAATTATTATTACTGTCTTAGTCTGCTCAAGTTGGTATAACAAAACATCATAGAGTAGTTTACATAACAGACATTTATTTCTCATGGTTCTGGAGCCTGGGAGGTCCAAGGCCAAGGTGCTAGCGAATTTGGGTCCCAGGGAGGGCCTCTTTCCTGGCTTGTAGATAGCCATCTTCTTGCTATGTGCTCACATGGCCTTTCCTTGGTACATGTAGGTGGAGAAAGAAAGAAATCTCATGTCTCTTCCCTTTTATATGATGGACATTAATCTCATCATAAGGGTCTTACCCTCATGGTATAATCTAACCCTATTTACCTTCCAAAGGCTTCACCTTCAAATAACATCACACTGGGAATGAGGACTTCAACATGTGAATTTGGGGGGAACACAGAAATGCAGTCCATGGCAAACATTAAGAAATTTGCAGACTTCAATAATAAAAATGATGGTGTTGAGTAAAAGGAAGGAAGGAAGGAAAGAGGAAAAAAAAGAGAAGGATGAAGAAGGGAGGAAGGAAGGAAAAGACAGAAGCAGAGAAAGGGAAAAAAGAAGAAATGAAGGAAGAAAGAAAGGAAGAAGGAAATGCTACTAAATGTCCTGCAGAGAGTAAGGGTACAAAGCCCTTCAGAAATATGATGGTTTAGAAAGAGTCATAATTTTACAATTAAAGAATGTCTAATAGTGTCATTTCCTGTGTATAAAACATTAGTTTAAAAATTGTCTTTTGTATCTATTTGTGATCTTATTTTTAGAATTACCTCACTATAGCTCTCTATCCCCACTTTTTGTTTGAGGCTGGTTTTGAAATTGAGCCATCATGTCTGAGGGTTGCCTCATGCAAACAGTGTCTCTTTCCTGTTTTTCTTAATTGCTAACTATAAAATGGCCAGCAAACCACTCAATATATTTAAACTCATAAATGTAATCTACATTCATGGATATAATACAGATACAAAGCAAAGATTTAGGGTTTTCAGGCAATCTCATTTTTGAGTGTAGATTATTACTTTGAAGGGAAAACATTTGTGATATGATTCATGAAAATGCCATAAAAATGGACAATTAAGTTTTGGCAGAAAAAAGTTTTTCAGGTTGTACTCTAATCAGTGACCTAAATTTAGAGGAATCCTTCCCCACTTACCTCTTCCTTTTTCCACCACACAGAAAAGAGTGTTTATACTTAAAAGAAACTATATAATGAAGAATGTCTTCCATTTTCAGTTCCTACTTGCTTGGATATGTCCAACAGGAATATAAAGAGACTTAAGAAGAACAAGTACTAACAATGCAGTGAGATAGAAGCAGAAAGTCTAGTGGTAAAGTGCTAAAAATTACAATCAGAAAAGCAAAGAACCTGTACAATTAACATTACTTCTAGTTATTCCAGAAAGTGGGCCAGTGTGGTATGCAGAAACATGAGCTATATTTAATGATATGGAAATGACACAACCAAAGAAACTCATTGGCACATCATATCACCCAGAGTCCACAGTTTACATTAGGGTTCACTCTTGGTACTCTACTTTCAATAGGTTTATACAAATGTATAATGACATGTATCCACCACTATATTATTATTTTTATATAGAGTAGTTTCACTTCCCTAAAAATTCTCTGTGCTCTACCTATTCATCCTTTTCACCCTCCCCACTAATCCTTGGCATTTACTGATCTTTTCACTGTGCCCACAGTTTTTCTTTTTCTAGATTGTCATATAGTTGGAATCATATAATACTTAGTTTTTTCACATTGGCTTCCTTTACCTAGTAATATGCATTTAAGTTTCCTCCATGTCTTTCTATGGTTTGATAGTTCATTTCTTTTTAGTGGTGAATAATATTAATAATATTCCACTGTCTGGATGTACTACAGTTTATCCATTTACTTACTAAAATCTTGATTGCTTCTAAGTTTTGACAATTACAAATAAACCTATAAACATTGTGTGCAAGTTTATGTATAGACATAAGTTTTCAACTCCTTTGGGTAAATACCAAATCCTCACTAGCATTTGGTGTTGTCAGTGTTCTGGATTTTGGCCATTCTAATAGGTATATGTTAGTATCTCATTATTTTAATTTGTATCTCCCTGATGACATATGATTTAGAGTATATTTTCAAATGCTTATTTGCCATCTTTATATCTTCTTTGGTGAAGTATCTGTTAAAGTCTTTGGCCTATGTCTTAATCAGATTGTTTCCTTTTTGTTGAATTTTAACAGTCCTTTGTATATTTTGGATAACAATCCTTTAACAGATATGTCTTTTATAAATATTTTTTTCCCAGAGTGTTGTCTTTTTATTCTCTTGACAGTATCTTTCACAGAGCAGAAATTTTTAATTTTAATAAAGTCCAGCTTATCAATTGTTTGTTTTATAGATAGTGCCTTTGATGTTGTATCTAAAAAGTCATTGCCAAGCCCAGGATCATCTAGATTTTTCTCCTGTGATCTTCTAGAAGTTTTATGGTTTTGCTGTTTTTTAAATTTATGTTTGAAATACATTTTGAGTTAATTTTTGTCAAGAGTGTAAGGTCTGTGTCTAGTTTCATTTTTGTGTGTGTGGATGTCCAGTTGCTCCAACATCATTTGTTGAAAAGCCTGTCTTTTCTCCATTGTATTGCCTTTGCTCTTTTGTCAAAGGACAGCTGATTATATTTATGTGAGTCTATTTCTGGGCTCTCTATTCTGTTTTATGGATCTAGCTATTTCTTTTACCAATACCACACAGCCTTGAAAACTATAGTTTTATTAGGAAGTCTTAAAGTCCAGTAGTGTCAATCTTCCAACTTTGTTCTACTTCTTCAATATTGTGTTGGCTCTTCTGGGTCTTTTGTCTCTCCATATAAACTTTAGAATCATTTTGTATATATCAACAAAATAACTTGCAGGTATTGTATTTTTAATTTCAAATTTGCCTTGCTCATTGCTAGTTTATAGGAAAGCAATTTACTTTGGTATATTGATTTTGCATCCTGCAACTTGACTATAGTTGCTTATTCAGATTTCTCTTTTGAGGATTAGACTTACATATTCAAATGCTTACTGAACATTTTAAATGGCGTCTCAATATACTTCAAATTTAACCAACTTAAGACATAATTTATCATCTCACTCACATTTTTTGCCCGACATATTTTTCCCCTATTTCTCTTATATCAGCAAGGGAAATGACCACCCACTTGTATAATCCAAATAAAAATATATAAACCACAGAATCCTGTTTGATCTGTGTAGCAGACACTTTCAGTGTTCTGCTCAGATGACCTTAAATCACTTTTTTGATCTTGTTTCTCTGTGTCCTTCTGCGGGCTCCTTGTACTTTTGTGTCCAATGACCCACACCTCAATTCTTAAAAGAACTGTGTCATTGGGCTACTAAAGCCATTTTGCCTGACATGCAGAAGTCCAGAGTTACCTGGGAATAAGTCTGGACCTGCAGTTAATGACTGGTAATGCAGAAATATGATATTTTCACTAGATTTAGTTGGCCTGATATATGTTCCCATAATACCTCAAACTTTTCTTTTGACTTAGTATAGTCATCGATATTTGTGCAATGTCTTTTTCTTTTCTACTAGACTCTGACTCTGTGCAGGCAGCAGACACATGTGTTTTTCTTTGTTTTTCATCTTTGTGGGCTCAGCAGCTGACATAATGTCTGGCATATAATAGTTGCTTTATAAATATTTGTTCAGTGAATGAGTTAAGAATTCCTTCAACTATTTAAAGATGTCCTGAGAGGTATTAAATTGAATAGGCATAACCAGAGTGGATAATCACATTTCTTAATTGGCAGGATCATATAATTCTGTATGGGGGGGGGAACATGCATATACACATGTGTACAAACATCTACATTTATAAGATATGTTGTTTTCTAGTTTATGTACATATACATGGAGGAGTTCTGGACAGATGGTTTATAAAATACCAAATGGCACTGAGTATTGTCTTGTGTAATTTTATAAAGAAAGCCCTAAATTTGGAGCATTTAAAAGCGTTATTACATATGTCACTTCTTCCCATGTGTCTTACTTACGCAATCTTCCCCCAGCAAAGACAACAAAACCCCAATTCAGATCACACTCATTTTTAATTTAGCTAAGCACACAACCTCCTACATCTAACAGACATTTCAAAAATCATAGCATTAGGTTATAAAAGAAAACTATCATACATTAACTATACTAGATGTCTTTTCAAGTTTTATCTTTGTGGTCATAAAATCTACAAAGATGTAATATTGTTTCTACAATCCTTCTTTCCAAAAGATTTAACATCTTAGAAAATTTCCTGAAAATATATTCATTGTTTTTAACATTGCTTCTTTGATTTCATACCAAACTTATGTTTATCACATGATTGCTCACCCAATTATACAACAAAATAAAAAGCATCATCAAATAGTTTAATAGGAATATAGGAAAATGTAGTTTGGTTCATCAAATGATGCAGAAAATAATGTGACAACAAAAAAATCTGATTGCAAGTAAGATATTAGTTGCATTAGAATCTGTATCCTCACTCTTTAGAAAAAAAGAAAAGTACCGGGCCTTGAGAATATAAATAGACTAGAAGTGTATGGACACAGTAAGACCATCAAGTTTTTAAACTTATACAATAGTAACATAATATAAAATATTTATGGCTATATAGTCAATGTGACAGATTCTAAGTAATGTGAGGAAAAGACTATACCTTGTTCAAATTGGTATTCATGATAGTCCTGTGTTCATATTAATTTCTGCTTTATTTTAAATAAATATTTGGCAGATAATGAGAGGAAATGATTACTCTAAGGTCATGGTCTTACCTAAAACAAAAAAAAAAGAAGAAAAATGTGCTGTTGCATATGTATGAATGTGTATATATGTATATTATATATGTAATATTTCTGCAAACTTTCTCATTCTGAACTCTTTTCGTTGAGTAAAATCTTTCGTTAAATTATTTTGTTAATTTTTATAATTTAAAGCATACAGCTATAATATGATTTTTTTAAAAAAACTTCATATATGCCTAGCTGAATCCTTCAAACAAAATACAACGATTTTCTTATTAGCACAGATATTTAAATATGCTATTTCTTGGTTACCTCGAAACATAAGCTTTGCAAAAACAGGATCAGTCATCTTTACTTTTTCTCTTCTATCCTATTTGTAGAGCCAAGCAGGCCAGCAAACAGACAAACCATCAGAGTATGCCTCAGTCTAATTAGGTCTCTTTAAGGCAAGACAAAATGCAAAATGCGGGAAGGGAAAAGTACTGAGGACTACACAGCCCCTCCAAGCAGCTTGGCTGGCCCAGGCAAACAGCGATAGGCCTCCAAGAAGCACAGCAAACAAACTGACATTATGTCCGCGGGTTATCATTATTATTTTTTTTTTTTCTTAAACCTGATCGATCCCTCCCTACCACAATGATGCTTCGGGGCATGTCTCTCACTGCTCGGGAGCGATTGAGCATTGGGTATCATTAACCATGGTAGGTAGCAAGGAAGTGGGCAGCCCGGAGCTTGGGCGAGGCGTGGGGGTGCGGAGGGGGCCAGAGGCGGCCACAAGCTCCAGCTCCTCCTCGTGTCTTTTTCTCTTCCCTGGGCCCTCCTGACCTTTCACTCAGGAGCCAGCTGGAGCCGAGAGAGATTTAATTGAATGGATTCCTCAGATGTGTCTGGAGTATGGGTGATGAAGAAAGGAGGAGGAGGGAAGGAAGGCTGGATGCTGTGGTGAACAGAGAGAAGAGGGGGAGGGAACTGGCCATGACCTTCAAAGGCTAATTGCCTGGCTCTGCCCGGGCCCTTCCCGGAGCTTGACTTGCACAGGGCGCCCCTTGTCCGGTCTGACCGAAGCTCTGCAGCCCCTCCCGAGCCCCAGCTCCCGGGTGACCTCCCGTCCAATCAGTAGCAGCCGGCCAAAGTGGCTGCGGCTCCCTCGGCCCCTGTAGCAGAGCTCTGCTCATGCTAGTTCCTGAAACCTCCCTCATTAATCTGATTAATCCAAGGAAAAGAAAAAGCAGCAGAGGGGTAACAGACTGACCAGAAGCGCTGAGGTGTATGTTTGCGTGTATGTGCGTGTTGTGTGTTTCAGTCGTCTTCAGTGTTAGTTTAATGGAATAAAATCGAAGCCAGCAAGAAAAATCAAACCTCTCCTCTGGCACTTTCTCTCGATCTTGTTTCCATTGTTTGTTTCTGAAATTATAAATCACACGGACTAACCAGATTAAGAGTTTATCCACGAACACGGTCCCTCCCTCCTTCTCCCAGCTCTCTAAACCCCGTCTTTATGGGGCTTGTGTGTGTGTGTGTGCATATATTTTTTTTAAACATAAGTAAAAAGGAGTCAGTGAATGTCAGCTGAGTTAAATGGGTGACAAGGGAGATGGAAAGAAGAAAATTCATCCCTTCTTGTCTTTGAGAGCAATTTAATTAGGCTTGAGCCCACTGTGAATGGGTAAGAAAAAGGCTGGGGGTGGCTTGTCTAGGCTTCCTCTAAAGGCAAAAGCGGCCTTGGATGCTGCGTAGGTGCCTGTACACACACACAAAGGGTTTTTAAAGGATCATGTAGGAAGATCAACTGATAAGCAGCTAATTTTGTGTACTTAGGGAGCAAATGAGCAAGTACACTCCCACTGGAATACCCAGGGTAATGGGATTAAAAAAAAAAAAGGAGGGAGGAAAGATCTAAACTATTTTACTATTGATGCTGATCACTAAAATTAAAGATTTATACTGCATGACAGGGTGGCTAGCTGTAGCTCTTGGGAAACCTTTGTGTGTGTGTGTGTGTGTGTGTGTGTGTGTGTGTGTATGGATGTGTGTATAAATGCATGTATATGGGTGTGTGTGTATGAAATATGGGCTGGTATAGTCATATACATACAAATATGGATTTTTTTTATGAACCACTCAGTTATTTTGAAAATTTTCATCAGAAACCACTTTTAAACTAATTGGCATCTGCAGAGAAGAAACCTCATTTTTGGTTCAAATGAATTTTCTGAAATGTCATTTGATTCGGGAAATATGACTGATCTGCCCGATTTCTTGATAAGAAATGAAATGAGCCGTTGTCCTTCAGGATATCATAGACTTGAAATGGGGGATTTTATGGTTAATGCCATCAGATAGAAGTGTCCTACTTTGAAAGGAGAAGTCCATCAGCCTCAGGGGAAGGCTGAAGTCTGAATTCATCTTTAAATCTGCTGTTGCACTTAAAGCTGGCATGGAGCAATGATAGATTTTTTTTTTTTGTCTTGAGTAATAAATACAAAATAAATGGCAATAAATAATGAGATTGTTGATATCAAAAAGTTAATAGTTTTATACTTTCACATTTTAGATTCCACTTTTAGGTCCTAATGTCAATGTTCAGTAAGAAAGTTAAAAGTGAACACAGAGCCTAAATTAATATGTTTGGACCACAGTATGGGATATTAAATGTTTAGAACTATGATTAATATAGTCATTCTTATAAAACACGAATGTCAACAATGGAGATGAAAAAACAATAAGGGAATAAAATCAATAACACCCTACATAAAAAAGTACACATAGCCAGATGCAAGAAGAGGTATATCTGGGTCATTGACCTCAGGCACGGATGAATAAGAAAGTGTGCAGCCATGCTTAAGAAAAGCAAAGCAATGGAATAGAGAGAGTCATCTCACATTGAGGTGCGTGTTTGAAATGGATTACAACAGACACAGGAGAAAACTATTGCAATGAATTTATCCCATATGAAGAAAGCTCATTGTGAATAAAGCTTATATCTGCTAGCTGACAAAACTACTGACCAATATCTTTACTTTTGCCAATCCCACCCTGCAGTCCTGGACTGGGCATTCATATCTTCTGCTATATGTATGCTTATACGGAGAGACTGCATCCCATAGTCAGGTATATTTAGAGTTCTGCAACAAATAAAGATTCCCATGAAACTTAGTCCACATGCAATAGAAAAGAGCTGTGCGAAAGAAAAGATAAAAGATAAGATAAGAACAAGGTATGTTTCAAAGTAGTGTACTTCAATGCAGAGGGAAAGAGGAGGGCAGATAAGGGAAGTAAGAAGTAAAGAGAGCCAGTAGGGATGGGGAGTGGAAGAATAAAGAGAATGAAAGGGGCAGAATACATTTGAAAGAAAAGTAGGGATGGGGATAATGTATTGAACCTGTTTTACATTATCTATCCCCTTATTTTTTCAAATATTAGCCTAATTTCAATTACCACCGAGAAATGCAACAACTTTATTCTTGGAGCCATATATCAATGAGTTAATGCTGGGCAGTACCTGCTTATGTGCCAACAACATAATCATAAAATGCTTTCTATTTCATCAATAAAATAGAAATGCACATAGTTATGATATGATATCAAATTTTATGCATTGACTATTTACATGTCACCGGTTTCTCATCACTTTCTTAGATATAAAATCTACTTTATTAAAAGAAAATTATTTTTGGAAATTCAGGACTTCCTTGAAAATAGGCAATCAAAATTCTCAAATATTGAGAAGAATCACTTATAGTTTAATTCTGTATAAACCTAGAATAATAGGTTGCAATTGGTTTGTTGATTAACATGTGGCTATTCCACAAACTGGAAATACAGGCAAAATTTCAACCCCTCCACCATAGCTAGATTCTTTTTTAAATGTCATCCCTCTTTTCCTGACCAATAATTTGTATATATTTGAGAGTTAACTACATTTTCTTTAACGTTTCTTATCTGGCATGTATTTATATGCCAAAAGCGTATTTTATAAAAGAATATAAAATAGAATGGTACACAGACTATTTGTAGGTGATTTATTGTGGAAACTAAACGATTTTCCATTTTAAAATGTTTAATGTTAATAGAAGGCATTAACTTCATGACTTTAAACTCCTTAAGGTAAATCAGCTTACTATATGTAAAAAATAAGAGAAGTAGATTTATGTGCTCCAATTTAAAACAGCCAAAAATGAAAATTGTATTTACGACTTATGATAGATGAGTTTACAGGGAAAGAAACATTCTGTACATTTTCTTTTTTTAACTCTTGGTTAATACATGTGACACACGGTAGTCTTAGAGCATGACATACATTTGTTTTGTCCCCCATTTTGTACAGCAACCACTGAATAAAGAGTAGCCAGAAAGAATTACAATCTCATAGGCACTGATATAGCAGTGCTAAGAGGAGATGACATAACTCAGCTTTAGATTGCACCCTCAAGAAATCATGTTGCATTTCACAACAGGTAAGCATCTTGACAAATCCTTCTGAGTATGATGAAAGCAGCTTGCAAAAATAGCATAAGAGTACATCCTGGATAACATCTCAGATACATCAATTTTGTTCTGGGGACCTTTACAGCATTGCACTTAACTAGAGGTACAGCAAGATACTTCTTCAACCACATGATTGATCCTACTAAGCTCGGGCAAATAATCTTGTTATAATACCAAAGTTAACAGTTGTTTAAAGTTGCACTTTATTTTAATTCTGAAATTTTATCAACCTTATGTTGGTAAAAGTATTTGCATAGGAAAAGTACTCTGACTCTCACAGATACTATGTGTTAGTTAAACTATAGAGCCTCCTTAGAGTGAAATTATTTTAAAATTTAGAAATTCCACATGGTTATTCTTCTAAGTATGATTATTTTAGTGTGTGTATGTGGAGCAGAACAGAACCTGTTTTTTCCCCACAAATACCATTGTCAAATCTTCTAAACTCTGCATTCACTTATGTATTTATTTTTTCATTCAATATCTAATAAATAAACCCCTTCTATATGTCTAATTATGTGTGGTTTGTTCACTATTGTATTCCCAAAAGTGAGACAATCCCTGAAATATAATAGGCATGCAACAAATATATCAAGCATAGAGATTAAAGTTTTTGGTACTGTAAGCAATAGCAGCAAAAATATTATACTTAACACACTGAAATTTCAAATTCTTTATTTGAATTCTAACAGGAAATTATTACTAAAGTCACAACACAATCATGTGGATAATAAGCACATATCTTTACCACACACTAGAAAAAAATGTATATTATCCTGTCACTGACCTAGAGCCTTAAGTAGATAAAATAATATGTAATAAGGTTTAAAAGTAGAGCAAAATTCCAGATGTAACTCAGATCAAAAGATTTCTCTATTGTCTTACAAAGAACAGGGGTTGGGAGATTAAGAAATCTTGGTCAGGAAGAATGTCAGAGATTAGAAAAGAAGGTGCTGAGGATACAGACAGAATTGATTCCTGACAAAAGATTCTCTTACAGATGCAAGAAATAACTTTGCAGAACCACTAAGAGATATGAAATACTAACAAAATTAGTAAAGTAATTTCTACACTCTGTATCCTTGGATTAGGAAATGCTAGTTGAAGAATTCGCTTAAGATGGCCCCCTCCATCTGCCTGCTGTTCACACCTACTGGTGCTAGAATTTCCACATTTATTAGGAGAACCGTCTTCAAAAACTATCAGTATCTATCATAAAGGAACAGCCCATTGAGTGGGTAACGTAAATGGTGTTTGTTCGTCTTTCTACTACCATATCTGAATCTGGACATTACTTCTGACCACTACATGTCCACAGTTAGAAAGAAGAAATTTTAAGAAAATGAAAGTAACTAGAAGGCCTTAAGACTCAAAACTTTTGCAGCATACTCTGACACTGAAGAAGACAGAAATCAGAGCCAACCATGTAGAAAGAAGAGGGAGAATTAGACGTTTACATTGTTTTCACTGTTGCAAATTATGGGACCACCAAGATCATTGATGACACTAAAAGATTTAAAGTGAAAAGGGAAAGATGTGATATAAATTAAATTCATAGATGCTGTATTGTTCTTGCACTTTCTCTAGCACTATGTACTACATAGTACATAAACAAAAGCAGCAGTTGAAGAATGAATAAATGAATGAATGTGAATATAAATGAATCTATCTAACAAAGACATTATTGTGAAAAAAAATGAATCACTATTGAATGATAAATATATTATTCTTATAATATTACATATTCCAGAGATGCATAGTTTAAAAATTCTAATGTGATGATTACTATACCTATGCTAATATTTTTTAAATAAGGGTGAGAGATTTGTTAACCAGAGAACTTTTAAAATATCAAATAACAACTTCAAGAGACTCTTTTCAACTTAGTGATTTCATAAATGGGGTTTGTAAGTCATTAGAAAAATGTAATGAACAAGACATTCCAAATAACATTGTAAGCTGGAATAATAAAAGTAATTTTTTTTGCTCTAGCTGTGGTAATATTTTATCTGGGAAATTTTATGAGACAATTGTTCAACTCATAACTTCTCCTGCCATTAACATTTATACATCAACTGCCAATAACAATGACTTAAATTTCTTTAAAAAAATGTTTTTTAATTATTAAAGCTACATGATAGTTCTATATGTTTGTAGGGTACATGTGTTTTGATACAGGCATACAATGTGCTGTTTTTTGGCTTTTTTTACTTTTTTTTTTTCAAGTATTATGGTGGTTACATAAATTGTCCTTGCATTGTTATTTGGATAAGGATTACACTCCCTGGATAAATCTGGCTGTGCTAATATGGCCTAAGAATGTTACTTCTAATATAAATATCAGAACAATTTATTCTCACTATTACAAGTGATACATAAGAAAAATAAACCTGCAAAAAATATAATTATATAAAAAATATATTCCAACTTGTTTGTGATTTCTGATTCTAGTTATGATGGAGGAACAGACTGGATTTACCTCATCATCTTCAACAACTAGAACATGAAAAAGATATATTAAATGACCATCTTCAAACACTGGAAATAAGCAGCATGAGATTGTGATCCCTGAGAGAAGAAAAACAAATGAGGTGAGCCTTTTGATTGTGCCAGTTTATTGCCTGAAGGCAATTTCCAATTTAAGGAGCAGGGAAGCAGATTCCAAACAGAGCCCAGGGACCTTGCTGATTTGTAGAGACAGACTGAAAACTTGAGAAGGCCAAGGTTGCTGTATTTTGTAGCACAAGACTGAAAAATATGTATAGAAAGAGAAGGAGAGAGTGAGTGTGAGAGAGAGATATCTAAATATATACAGAAGGATTGATTTTATCCTTTGGCTTCATACTTCTCTGGAAGTATGAATTTATCTGAGATTATAAAAGAAAAATATTGGAAAATAGTAGGCCAAACAGTTATCAGAGTTCACAGAAGGCTAGGAATGGTTTGTGTTTCCACCAGCCAGAGAGGAAAGGTGTAAGAGGCATAAGAAGAGATTTTAAAATGGTAATGCATAAGTACTGGGGTTAAGTTAGTCCTAGATTAAAGGGTGTGCCGCATTTTCCATAACAAGCCTTAAAGTCAAGACTCTAAAAATATAATAGATTCCTCTTTCCAGAATGAAATCAAACACTTTTTAAAGGAATATAACAAAATGCAGCACCCAACAATATAAAATCCACGTTGTCCTCATCTATTAAAAAATTAAATTTTCTACTAAATTGTATACATGACATTTGTTTAAATATCCTCAATACAATGCAAAACAAAACAAAAAGGGTAACTAGATGAGGAAGTAGATATGTTATCTAACTTAAGAGTGTTAATCATTTCACAAAATGTGTATATCAAATCATCACATTATGTAGCTTAAAATAATACTCCTTTATTCATCAATTAAACCTCAATAAAGCTGGAAATTATGCTTAAAAATTAGATTTTAAACTCTTATTTCTGAGTAATTTAGAGAGCTATTAGAAAATCAGTAGGGTATAATAGAATTCAATAACACAACACTTGACTAAATAAATTGATATTTATAGGCGATTATACCACACAGCAGCAGATACACATTATTTTCAAGTGCAAATACAACAAACACCTATTCCAAGCAATAAAAATATTCAAAAGTTTAAAATAAAGAAAAACAGCTATGCAAAGTATACTACCTGAATCTAGTAAAATTAAACTAGAAACAATAATGAACAATACCTGAAAATCAAATATTTAAAAACTAAACAGTATATTACTAAGTAATCTGCTGGTCAATAAAGGAATGACAAGGAAAATGCAATACAATTGAATAAAAATGAATGCATAACATTTTAAATTTTGTGGGATGTAGGTATAGTAATCTGGAAGGGAAATTTATAGTATTTATAGTGAGAAAGTTCTCAAAAAATTGAAAAAATATCCAAAATAAGCAGAAGGAAGGAACTAACAATGATAATAGCAAGAGTAAATGAAAACAAAACAAAACAAAACAAAAAAACAACAGATAAAAAAGCCCAAAATTGCTCTTTTTTAAGTTCAATTAAATTGATAAACTTCTAGCCAAACCGATGAGATGATAAAGAGAAGACACAGATGACCAATCAGAATTTTAAAAGGGAACAACACCGCAACTCCCTCAATATTAAAATGATAAAAAAAGAGTATTGTCAGCAATTTAATAGCTGATATATATTGGAGAAGTACCTTAAAATTAACCTATCTACCAAAGCTCAGTCATGAAAAAAATACATATCCTAAATAACACTGTATTTTGAAGTAATTAAATTTTCAGTTAAAACTTCTCACAAAGAAACTTTAAGCCCATAGGACTGTACTGGTAAATTCTAACAAACATTTTAAAAAGTAATATAATTCTAGAAAAACTCTTGTAGGAAATAAGAGGGTATACATCCCAACTCCTTTTATAAGGGCACATTAATGTGATGCCAAAGTTAGAAATTGATTGCAACAAAATTACAGAGAACTACCTCTGAACGTAAGTTCAAAAATATTTATCTCAAATTTAACATATTGAATTCAGCCACATATAAAAAGATCACACTTTATAACCAAGTTGAGTTTATACCAGAAATGCAAGGATGGTTTAACATTTATAAATCAATCCTTTTAATTTGCTCTTTTAAAAGACTAAAAATGAAAAATATACAACCATCTCAATAGATTCAGAATAGATTCAGAAACAGCATTTATCAAAATTCAACATCCATTCATGTCTTTAAAAAACCAAAAGCCTGCTATCCAACTAGGTTGTTAAAGGGCATTTGTATAACTTTCATCACACATAAAGGTGAATGACTAAATATTTTCTCCTAAGACCATAAACAGGAGAATAATATTCATTGCCACCACTTCTAGGAAATATCATAGTGAAAATCTTTATAAGGACAATAAGAGAGGAAAGAAATTAAGCATAAAAATTTGAAAACAGAAATAAAATATTTTTATTGACAGATTACATGATGATATATTGAAAAATTCTAAGAAATCCATAGGAAAAAAGCTATGAAATTATAAGCGAATTTAGCAATATCACAATAAACAGTCAATATGCAAAATTAAACTATGTTTTAAATAATACTAATAACCAATTAGAAATTTAAATCAAAATATGCCAAAAATTAATTAATTCAAAATGTATTAGAAATTTCAGCACAAAAATCTATGAAACTTCTAGGAAAAAAATAAGGGAAAAGCTTCTTGATGTTGGTCTTGGCAATGATTTCTGGAGTATGACACCAAAAACACAGACAACAATAGAAAAAATGGAGAAGTAGAACTACATCAACCTAAAAAGTTTTTATATATCAAAAGAAAAAAATCAGCAAAGTAAAAAGGCAACCTACAGAATGGGAGAAAATATTTATAAACCATACATATTATAAGCAGTTAACATCCAAAATATATAAGGAACTCCTAATACTCAAGAAAAAGATGAAAAAAAAAAAAAAGCAGTTAAAAATGGGCAAAGGATTTGAATAGACATTTCCCCTAAGATGACATGCAAATGGCCAACACATGAAAAGATGCCTAATATTAGTAATCATCAGGGAAGTAAAAATCAAAATAAAAATGAGATATCAACTTGCACCTGTTAGAATGGCTATTATTAAAAAAAATAATGTGTTGGCAAGTTTGTAGAAAATTTAGAACCTTGGAACATTGTTGGTGGAAATAGAAAATGGGTGTAGCTACTCTGGAAACTAGTATGGAATTTCTTCAAAAATTAAAAATAGAACTATTGTATGATTCAGCAATCCCATTTATGGGTATAGATCCAAAAGAATTGAAATCAGGATCTTAGGCAGTCCTGTGTTCACTGCAGTATTATTCATGATGGCCAAGATATGGAAGTAACCCAAATGTCTTACTGAAGTGACTAATATTATAATAGAAAATAATATAATCCTTTAACAGGGAGACCATTCTACATGATCCTTTCCAAACACCACCAACACTTCCACCCTCTCCTTTTACAGATTAATAAAATGAAAATTTATAGTTGTGAATTCTCTTACCTAATTTCAGTGTGACATAGCCTAGACAAGAAACCAAAACTTCAGATTTTTACCACAGTGTTCTTTTTACAATGCCACCAGACTTACATTCAACAAGACATGGTTCAGTTGAGAATAGGCAATGTGAGCATTATAGAAAACATTTCTAAGCACCTTCTGGGAAATCACAAACATACTTTTCAGATTGAGAGCAGTCCCTGGGGAAAATCTGTAGTTTTCTGTCACAAGCAACAAGTCAAATTACACCTATCTCATGTATTTTCAAAGTTGAAGAATCATGGATCACAGCAATGACTGACAACAAGAATGGATTGTAAAACATACTCAAGACCAGCGTTGAAACTAGACATTGCAGGGATAAAAAGCCAAGACTACAAGGAATGGATAATAGATTTATAGTAGGCTTTCAATACAGTGCTAAAATAAAGATAATTTATCTTGGTAAAATGCTAGTTAACGCATTTGCCGGGAGAACCAAGTTGTTATCTAAATATCATTGACATCTTTTGTTACATACAAATATAATATGTTGTACTCCTTTAAGAAAACAAATTCAGATCGTATTATAAATTTAATCACTTCATAAAATATTTACTTTAGCAATATAGTATAAAGAATGAAAGATTTTTACAAATAGTTTATGTATTTGTCTTGAAAAAATACATTTACTTACCCCTTTTCTGTAACAGAGTTTGAATGCAAACTAAGATATTCTTAATAAATAGTTTCTATCCTTCAGAATGTTTTAGAGTACTGAGAGGAGACTATGTGAAATAAATTTTCCTGAATAGATAATTTTGATTGTTTTTGTTATCCATATTGTAAGTGATTATTGCCAGATGTGATGGAAGGAATACGTTCAAGTTAGTGGATGCTAAATATTTTTAAATTTCATGCATTGCATATACATCATTTTTTATAAAATTTGTAAAAGGATATATTTTCATACAATTTACAGATGGAGATACAGAAATTTAAAAGAGAAACTTACTGAGATCATCAAAGGAAGTGAGGAAGTTGAGATTCTGAATGAAGTCTCTCCTAGTTCTGACATGATAATGTCCTACAGGGATATCAGAGAACATCTCTCTGAACAATTCTCTTTTGTGGAAAAGGATTCCTGTGATCCTTAATTTTGTGTGAAAACTTGGCTAGGCCACAGTACCCAGATATTTGGTCACACAATAGTCTCAATATTGTTGTGAAGATATTTTGGGGGGATGAGATTAATATTTACATCAGGATATTTGAGTAAAACACATTACCCTCTGTAATGTAGATGGGCTACACTCAATCCATTGAAGGCCTTACGAATAAAAAACTGACTCATACAGAGAAGAGGGAGTTCTGCCTGCAGTTTGCCTTTGGACTTGAGCTGCAATATCAGGTATTCCCATGCACTCCAGTCTGCTGGCCTATCTACAGATATTGGTTTTGCCAATCGCCACAATTGCGTGAGTCAATTCCTTTTAAGTCCTTAAAATAAATTAGACAGATAGATATTTAATAGATAGATATAGATATAGTTGTCTCTTTGGTTCTCTTTCTTTGAAGAACCTAGAGTAATATAGTTCCTCATACCTTATCAATCCAACTTAATGCCTTTTCCAATCACCTAACTGTCCCTCTAAATTTACATGAGCTAATTCATAGCACAATTCATAGACTGCCACATGTGAGATCAATATGTAATATAGAAATAACATTGTAACACCAGCAAATGTCAGAATTAATAATAGATAACATAAAGTAAATTACAAAAAAGTCCTTTTGAAATTGATCTATATAGCATAAGGTATGGAAATTATGAGAGTCCCTGACAACATAAAAACTGGTCAGTGTAAAAATCAAATGCATATTGGAATTAACTACATGATTTTTTCTTAATCCACTCACTCTTTGGCAAAATTTCAGTTATAAGTGAATAATTCCATGAAAATACATATTTAGATGAACAAACACCTTGTTCTTTCAGCTCCAAAATAATTCCAGGGGCTATATCCACATAATAAAACTTTCAAAGAGAATTAAGTTTCACTAAATTGAATGCATTAAAAATCTGACCATTAATTGATATTATATTAAAATCTCTATCTCATTTATTTAAGTGTAAAATTGTGTGAAAATTAAGTAAAGGGAATTTAAATGTAAACCTGAAGGTAGAGATTAGGTTCAGATTATACAAGAAAATAAACTGAAATATGAACACAGGTTAGTTATGACCTAGAGTTTGGTCACAATGTCTTTGGCATGCCCTGTCTATTTTGTCACCCTTCCAGCCCTGTTTACCCTCCCTAAAGCTACCAGATATCTAACTGTAGACACATTAGACTCAGTATTCTCTAGTCATCATACATTGAGGACCTAGTGGTCTATTAAATTGTTTTCTGATTTATTGGTCAAGCCTGGTCCTTTTTTGTGTCTAATTCTAATTCAAAATAATGGATATATATATATTTTTTACTTCCTCCATTCTGACAACCAGATTTCATTTTAGAAAATTAAGTCTATGCCATTGGGTGCAGTCCTGGTAGGTCAGTAAATTCAAATGTCATGTTCTTCTACTACAAAAACAAATGACCCTCAGATATTCTAATAAGTTCTCCTTGGCAGACATTTCATATGGGAAATAGTTTTATCTGTGACCTAATTTCAGCCAAATGGACTTTTCCCAGTACTTGAATTTAGAGTTAAATCACATAAAAAAGTAAGAAATAATTAGAGAACATTCATTTTCATGATGGTGTCACAAGAGTTATAGTGTTCTTGTTGTTTTTTTACAACTATCCTAACTCTGTATCTAGTTCTCTAGCCTTTTCATCAGCTCAATAAAATACAAAATTACTTTCTAATAGATTCTTCATTTAACTAGTTTATTGAAGAATTTAATGTCACTGAAGAATAAACATGAAGTGGCTTTACCATTTATCAATAACTGCCACCCCAAATACATTATTCCTAATCCCCTTTTCCACTGAGTAGTATGTCCCTTTAAAGCATCTTATTCAAATTCCATAAACTTTAATAAAACATTTGATTTCTTAGAGAAAAACTCAAATTCCAGTTTTGCCCTTATAGAGACCGGCACAGGGTCTATTACTGTTCCTGATCAGTACTTATGCACTCAGGCTCAAAGCCAACTCCAGCAAAAGTTCATCTCCTGCCTATCTGCTAGCCTGTTTGAGTACTCCCATAGCAAGTCTGCCCATAGACCCCTCCAGAAAGCCCACCAAGAATTTGTGGACAGATTGACTGGTAAAGGGCTTTCTCTGCCAAAGCCAGACTGTAAAGACTAGAATAGGTGCCTACTTCTTCAACAGCTCAGATATCAGTGAAAAGCCACAAGAATCATGTATGATCAAGGAACTATGACACTACCAATGAAACATGAGTGATCGACCCTAAAGAAATGGAGATCTACAAACTGCCTAAGAAAGAATTCAAAATAGTCATCTTAAAGGAACTCAGTGAGCTATAAGAAATACAGATAGACAACTAAAAAGGAAAAAGAAAAAAAAATGGTAGTCAATTTAGGAACAAAGTGAGAAGTTTAACAGACATAGAAATAATAAAAATTAATAAAACAGAAATTCTGGAGTTAAAGAACACAATTACTAAACTGAAAAATTCCATAGAGAACTTGGAAAGGAGACTTGATCAGGAAAAAGAAAGAATCACTAAACACAGAGACAAGTCATTTGAAATTATACAGTTGGGATAATCAAAACTAAAAAGGAAAATAAAAGACTGAAGGAAGCCTATAACGGGACAACATCAAGCAAACCCATGTGTACATTATGGAAATTACAGAAGGATCAGAGAAAAAGAAACAGACTAAATGCTTACTTAAAGAAACAATAACAGAAAACTTCTCAAATCTGAAGAGAGAAATAAATATCCAAATCCATGAAGTCTGCAAAGCCCCAAATAAATTAAATATAAAGATTTCACTGAGATATTTTATAATCAAATGCTTAAAAGTCAAAAACAATGAGAGAATTTTGAAAACAGCAAGAGAAAAGCAGCTTGTCATATACAAGCGAATCTCAATGAGATTGTCAGTCTTACGGAATATTTCTTAGCAGAAACGTTGCAGGCTAGAAAGACTGTGATAATATATTCAAAGTAATGAAGGAAAAATTCCAACAAAAAACAGCACTATACCTAGTAAGTCTGTTTTTCATAAGGATTTTCTCTGACAATAAAAAAAGAAAGAAAAAAGCTTTGCAAGTTCATCATCAGTAGAACTGCCTTATAAGAAATGCTAAAAATATAAATGCTGAAAGTATAAAAATTACTACAAAGGTAAGAATATTGTCAAAGGCAGAATACTCTAATACTGTATTGGTAGAGTATAAATCATTTTAACTCTAGTAAAATAGTTAAAAGAAAATGTATTAAAATAGCTATAGCTATAATAATTTGCCAATCAATATGTAATATACAAAAGATGTACATTGTGACATCAATAATATAAAATGAGGAAGGAGAAGAATTTAAAGTGCAGAGTTTTTGTATGCAGTCAAAATTAAGTTGTTACCAGCCTAAAATGACTTATAATTATAAAATGTTTTATGTAAGGCTCATAGTAACCAGAATGAAAGAACATGTTATAGATACACAAAAGAGAAAGAGAAAGGAAATCAAGGCATACTATAAAAAAATCATTAAGTCACAAAGAAAGACAGCAGGAGAGAAAGAGTGGAACAAAGAAATAACACAAAATCAATTGATCATAAATGTGTGGGTTTATTTCTGGGCTTTTTGTCCTGTTCCATTGGTTGATATGTCTGTTTTTATGCCAGCACCATGCTGTTTTGATATTATAGGTTGTAATAGATCTTGAAATGAGGTAGTATGATGTCTCTAGCTTTGTCATTTTTGCTCAAGATTGCTTTGGCTATTTGGGGTCTTTTGTGTTTTCATACATATTTTTTTTTTTCTGTTTCTGTAAAAAATGCCATTGGAATTTTGATAGGGATTGTGTTGAACCTGTAGATTGCCTTGACTATACAGAAACTTTAGTAACATTAATTTCTATCCACTAATAACAAGCTATCCAGAAAAGAAATTAATAAAACACCCACCATACAATAACATTAAAAAATAAAATACTTAGGTGTGAATTTAACAAAGAATGTAAAAGGTATTAAAAACAGTACAACATTGATGAAAGAAGCTGAAGGCAACACAAGTAAATGGCAGGATATCCCACGTTCATTAATTGGAAGAGTTAATGTCATCCTACTTTTAACTACGCAAAAACAGAGGCACATTGATGGGAAACAAATGAACTGAAGAGTTTAAGGAAACCAAATATCACCCCAAACAAAGTGGAAGATCAATATGAGTAAGGAAAACATTATCTTCTGCCCTTTCCTGAACATTGGAGTGCAGTGTTTTCTGAGAATGCCCTTAGTCATTGTTCAAATTCTCTTTGTGAGAATATACTTCTCAGAGGTGTTAGTAACAGCCTCAGTGACTGAGGGAGAAGGCTGGGAATAGGGATTGTGAATAAATATCTTGCTCTGGGGGAATACTTTAGAGGACCTAACTTATTTGTGGCATCTTGCTGTAAATTAAGGCGAGATGTAGTCTGAGAAAAGGAAAAATTAATGAGCAACGTTTTAGAATACTTCAAATAGGCATCCCTTCATGCTATTGCCACTTCCAACTCTGCAACCAGGGCTACTCCTTTTTTCTGCTTCTACTTAATTCATGATCATGACTTAGCAATCATTCTTGGATTCTTTTAGAATGATACAACTTTTCTCTTTTATTTTGCAGATGTATGAAACAGTATGGATTTTCCCCTATTTTATTTTTCAAGTTCCAATCTGTAACTTGTTCTTATATTCTGGCTATATGAAGGTCTACAGTTACCCAGATACAGTTAAATATCTGGAACTTTTAAGACAAGCTTCAGTGACCACCAGGAGGTCCTTGATGATCTATGTTAACATAATGAAAAGAGCATAGGTTTTGGTATCTGTATAGCTATGTGAAATTAATGGCTTTATACTTTATATAACTTTAGCAAGTTATAGTTTTCTAAGCCTTATTCTCTAAATATGTGCAGAGAACAAATATCCAATCTTCAAAGTTGTCCACAAGGAGGAAAATATATGGAATTGCTTCAAAAATATAAAACACCATAACATATAAATAAATATATGATGGGGGCGAGGGGTCCAGGGGTATGTATATTCGATTGTGCGTGTATGTGTACATGTATGTATAAAAACAAAGTAGAGACATCAATTGGAATTCCACTGGCCTTGTTGGGAATGTTGGGGGTGGGGGGTGTATGAAAAGGACTTTGCCACTGGGACTCACATTAGACTCCAAGATCCACAAAAAGAAGCTAATAGAGGTAACAATTTATTTCTTCATTTTTTTCTACTGTGACAGATAGCAGTAGAATTAACGAGAACAAGAGTGTGAGGACATATTATTGTATATCCTATGTAAATGCAAACTGCTTTGATTGCTTTCCTGGTAAGTATGGAAAAGAACACATGTACAATATTAAAAGTGACAAATCATGTACCTGAGACTGTGGCAATCTGCTCTAGAAAATATATTATATCCAACACAGCAAATATTATCATCAGAGCTATGACTAGGACTTAGTATTTTGGTCATCTGCCACAATCTAACTAGTTTTTTCAGGGGCTGTGTGGCTAAATTAAATAGAGATATATGATGAATACCATTACCTTTGCATCATTTATATCTTTAAGGGTGACACAAATTTTACCATTTCCTCTGGAATACAATATTATTTTTGACTTATCTTTTATAAAGGGGGAAGAGTTTCAGGAGATTCCACTTGTTTTTTTCCTAGTAGCATAACTTTTACAACACATAGTAAGGAACAGATTGAGGGATCTGCCTACTGTTTAGTATGTTTATCACCATTTATACATCTGGGAACAAAGGATATCATCACTTGGGTCTGAGGGTTTGGTAGTCCCAATGCAAGATAAACCTGGGACAATAATTCATTTATTTTCTGAACCCTAATATGTCCCTCCTCTAAGGACCATCATGGCATTTTGTTCCCTGGTTATCAGTGTCAAGTCAGACTCTGTCTCAAGAGTCCTTGGAACATCTGAGAATTTCCTTTTCCCCAGTTTATGGCTATAGATCTCTGTGGGGATGAGCTGATAGAACCATTACTGCATACACTTGGTCTAGTACAATATGTTTCTCAAGAGGAAAGTTTTTCCTCAAAAGGGCATGACTTTTCCTTCAGTTAATGAATTATATGTCTGAGAAATCACAAGTTCCAGAAAATATGCAAGGGATTACAATAACCTGGTTAGCTGCTGGAAAATCTTGCCCATAGGAACCCTTAGTACTTATTAACTGTCTCCCTGCAGGTCAGGGTGCCTAACTGCCATTCCAATCTTGTTGCCCATTGCTATAATTATTCCCATCTTGCTTTTGATGATTAAGTGTTGCCAGATAGTCCTTGCTATGCTGTAATGCTATCAGAACCTGTTGTTATTAAGAAGGCTGGTCCTATAATAGCATCTTTTTTGTTTTGCCCATTGAAGATAGACATTAATGAGTTTCCCAGCAATGCTAGTCTTCCCCTTAACAACGTAACCCTTATTTGTGCATGGGACTCTGTTTGCCTCTGGACCTCTGGAAGCACAGTCTACATGAAATTTTCTGGCCTTTCTACTTTGTTTAATATGGACCATCATTTTTTTTCAAAAATCAACTCAAAATTCATACTAGAACTACCTCTCCTGGCACTGACCAGGGGAGAGTAGCTCTACATCAACAAAGTCTTTCTTACCCAACTTTATATCCCATCCCTCTAGATCTAGTACTCTCAGGATCCACCACCAGGAACACTTTCCTCATTGTTCACAATTATATGTTAGCCAACTACTATAACTCCTTAGCATATACACTTAAATTCCTTAAGTAAGGCCAGCAGTTCTCCATTTGAATCATGCTAAAATTTGACCCTTGTTATGGGGGTCTGGTGACTACAGGGGCCTGAGGGAAGACACTAAGGAGAGCAAGCATAATTTTTTAGGGCACCTGATGCTACAGTGATTCCACATAGTCTTCAAGAAAGAAAGTATTTCCATTTTGCAACAAGGGAGAGTAGGTCTCTTCTCCAGGACCCAAGAATTCAGGAGATCTTGGATTTAGCTCAGGGGTCTTCACTGTTATCTATCACAATATCCCCCATGCTATATCAGGATCTAAGTCCTTTCATATCAGGAGCATGAATTTGGCATTGGAGACATGTTGAGGCTAAGAATTTATGCCAATCTTACAAAAAAGTCCTGGGGTCAGATTTCTATATTTTCTATCATCCAGCTATAGGAGATAAATGTCTCTAAACACTGCCAGGTGCACTGTCTGACTTATATTTTGCTTTAAATTTGTGATTAACCATCCTAAGCCTATTATTTTCCTTCTTCAAATCATCAATTCTATTACCCATAGCAACCCAATTTCATAAGATTTCTTTTTTATTGATATGTAATATTTTACATATTTATGGGGTACATGTGATATTTTGTTGCATGTATGGAATATGTAATGATCAACTCAGGGTATTTGGGGTATCCATAACCTTGAATATTTATTATTTCTATGTGTTGAGAAATTTTCAAGTTCTCTCTTCTAGCTATTTTGAAATATACAATACATTGTTGTTAACTATAGTCACCCTACTCTGCTATCAAATTTTAGAACTTATTCCTTCTATCTAACTATATGTTTGTTCACATTGACTACCCTCTCTTCACTCTACCCCACCACCCATAAAACCTTCCCAGCCTCTGGTATCCATCCATCATTCTACTCTCTAGTTCCATGAGATCAACTTTTTTAGCTCTCACATATGAATGAGAACATGTGAAAATTTTTTTTCTCTGTCTGGCTTATTTCACTTAACATAATGACCTTTAATTCCATCCATATTGCTGCAAATGACATGACTTCATTCCTTTTGATGACTGAATGGTACTCAGTTGTGTATCTATACCACATTTTATTTATCCATTTGTCCATTGATAGACAGATTTATTTTATGTCTTTGCTATTGTGAATACTACTATAGCAAACATGCAAATGTAGCTATTCCTTTGATAAACTCATTTCCTTTCCTTTGAATAAATATCTAGTAGTGGGATTGCTGAATCATATGTTAGCTCTATTTTTAGTTTTTGAGGAAACTATATACTGTTTTCCATAATAGCTGTACTAATTTACATTCCCAGCAACAGTGTACAAGAGTTCCCTTTAGTCCACATCCTCACCAGCATCTGGTATTTTTTGTCTTTTTATTAATAGCCAATCTAACTGGGGTAAGATGATATCTCATTCTGGTTTTGATATGAGTTTTCCTTATGATTAATGATCAAATGCTTTCTCTGTGTCTGTTGAGATGATCAGATGGTTTTTGTCCTTCATTCTGTTTATGTCATGTATCACATTTATTGATTTGCATATGTGGAGCCATCCTTACATCCCTGGGATAAATCCTACTTGATCATGGTGTATTATTTTTTGATGTGTTGTTAGATTCAGTTGGCAAGTATTTTGTTGAGGATTTTTTGTCTGAGTCTTCTGATCCATAGTCTTACATGATATCTATGGCATTTCTACTTCACTTAACACGGACAATCATTTCAAAATTTATATTATAACCATCTCTCTTGGCACTGGCCACGGGAGCATATGCCCAATTGAACAAAGTCTTCATCAGGGATATTGTCCAGTAGTATCTTTTTTTGTTGTTGTTGTTGTGTCCTTGCTTGGTTTTGGTATCAGGGCAATCCTGAACTCATAGAATGAGTTAGCTAGAATTCCCTCCTCTTCAATTTTTTTAGAATACTCAAAGGAGAACTTGTGTTAATTCTTCTTCAAATGTTTGGTAGAGTTTGGTAGTGAAGTCATCCATTTCTGGACTTTTCTTTGTTGGTAGATTTCTTATTACTGATTTAATTTCATTACTTATTATCACTATGTTTAGGTTTTTTATTTCTTCTGATTCAACCTTAGTAGGTTGTATGCATCCAGGAATTTATCCATTTCCTTTAGGTTTTCTAATTTGTTAGTGTATGGTTGTTTATAATACTCTCTGATGACCTTTTGTATTTCTGTGATATCAGTTTAATGGCTCTTTTTCTATTTTTTATTTTGTTAGGTCTTCTCTCTCTCTTATTCTTGGTAATTCTAATAAATGATTTCTTGATTTTGCTTATTATTTCAGAAAAACAACTTTTCTTTTTGTTGATCCTTTTTATTTTTTTTTATTCTCTATTTCATTTAATTCTGCTCTGATCTTTATAATTTCTTTGTTTCTACTAATTGTGGGTTTGTTTTTTTCTTGATTTTCTAGCTCCTTGAGGTATGTTATTAGATTGTTTATTTAAAATCTTTCTACTTTTTTGATGTATGGATTTATTGCTATAGAATTCTCTCTTAGCACCGCTTTTGTTGAATCACATAGGCTTCGGGATGTTGTGTTTTCATTTTGTTTGTTACAGGACTGTTTTTGATTTTCTCCTTAATTTCATCCTTGACCCAATTGTAATTCAGGAGCATGTTGTTTAATTTTTATGTATTTGTAGAATTTCCAAAGTTCTTCTTTTTATTTTTGTAAATGTCTGTTAAGTCCCCTTGGTCTAAAGTGCCATTTAAATCACATGTTTCTTTGTTAATTTTTTGTCTAGATGATCTGTCTAATGGTTAGAATGTGGTGTCGAAAACCCCAACTCTTATTATACTGGAGTCTATCTCTCTATTTAGATCTAATAATCTTTGCTTTATATATCAGGGTGCTCTGACATTGGGTGTATATATGTTTAGAATTATCTCCTTCCTCTTGCTGAATTGATCCCTTTATGATTATATAATTTTTTTTGTCTATTTCTTTTTGTCTTTATCTTTTTTTTGTTTTACTGTGTTTGACTTAAAGTCTGTTTTGTGTGATATATGTATAGCTACTTTTGCTTACTTTTGCTCTTCATTTGCATGGAATAACTTTCTTCATCCCTTTATTTTTAGTTGATATGTGTCTTTACAGGTGAGATGAATTTCTTTTAGGCAGCATATATTTGGGTCAACTTTTTAATCTATTGTTCCAGTCTATATCTTTTAAGAGGAAAGTTTAGTCTATTTACATTTTACATTATTATTGATATGTGAGGGTGTATTGCTATCGTTCTACTACTTGATTAATGGTTGTTTTCTATATCCTTTGTTCCTTTCTTTTTCTATTATTGTTTATCATCGTAGTTTGGTGGTATACAGTAGTGGTAACATTCGAGTTTTCTCTCTTCCTTATTTGTGCATTTGCTGTGCCAGTTGTTTTTATATTTTCATGCGTTTTCATGGTGGTAATTACTATATTTTCATTTCCAGGTATAGTACTCCCTTAAGTCCTTTCTTGTAGGGCCAATCTATTAATAGTGGTGATGAATTCTCCCAGCTTTGGCTTATCTGGGAAAGACTTTATTTTTCCTTCATTTATACAGGATAATTTTCCTGAGTATAGTATCCTTGACTGAGTGGGTTTTTTTTTTTTCAGTATTTTAAATATATCATCCCATTCTCTCCTGGCTTATAAGATGTCTGCTGAGAGGTCTGCTGTTAGTCTTATGAAGTTTCCTTTATAGGTGACTAGACACTTTTTTCTTGCTGTTTTAGATTTTTCTCTTTGTGTTTTACTTTGGCAGTTTGATTATAATATGCCATGGAATAGACCATTTTGAATTTTTATATCTATTTCGGGATCTTTGAGCCTTCTGTATCCAAATGTCTAAATCTCTCACTAGACTTGAGAAGTTTCCACCTATCATGTTGTTAAAAAGGCATTTTAACCCTTTCATTGTCTCTTTGCCTTCTGAGACATCAAAAATTCAAATATTTACTTGCTTTAGGGGGTCCCGTATGTGATTATTACTTTGCTCATTCTTTTTTTTTCCTAAAAGAATATTTATCTAACTTGGTTATTTCAAAAGATTCATCTTCAAGTTTTGAAATTCTTTCTTCTGCTTGATCTAGCCCATTACTGAACCAGTAGTGTAGTCTCTGTATGATCTTTTTGGCTGTTAACAGTGTCAGTGGCGTCTTGTGATTTCTTTGGTTACTGAGGGTGTGGTTGATTACTGTGGCTTTGTAGGACATTTTGAAACCAGAAAATATGAATCTTCCAACATCATTCTTTCTTAATATTATTTGTTTATTCTGGGTCCCTTACATTTACATATTAATTGTAGTACCACTTGGCAATTTCTGAAAAAAGCCATCCTGGAATTTTTTTTATAATTTTATCATCTCTTTTTATTTTACTTTTTTTGCTTTGTTCTTTTGTTTTACTTATTTTAATACTTATTGATACATAATAATTGTACATATTTATCAGGTTTGTGTGATATTTTGATGTATGCATACAATATGTAATGATCAATTTGTGGTACTTAACATATTCATAGCCTCAAATATTTATCATTTCTTTGTGTTGGGAACATTTCAAATCTACTCTTCAAGCTATTTTGAAATATACATTGAGTCTATATGTTATTTTGATCTTCTAAATACTAAGTCTTGCTATCTATTAATATGTTTTTTTATTTATGTATGTATTTTAAAATTTCTTTAAACAATGCTTTGTAGTTTTAATCTTACATGTCTTTCACTATTTCTCTTAAATTTATTCCTATTTTATTCTTTTGATGTTATTATCAATAAAATATTAATAAATTTAACTTAATTTTGGATTGCTCATATATTGTTTACATAAATATGGTTAATTTTTGTATATTTATTTTGTATACTTCAACATTGCTTAATTAATTTTTTAGTGCTAATTGCCTAATTGCCTTGATTGCACTACCAATACAATGTTGAATAGAATTGATAACAACAGACATCCTTGTCATTTTGCTGATTTTTGGAGTAAAACATTATCTCTTATCATTAAGTATGATGGTAGCTGTGGGTTTTTCATAGACTTCCTTTAATATGTTTGAAAAGTTCTCTTCATTTTCTAGTCTGTGAAGTGATTTTATCATAAAAAGTTATTGGATTTGGTCAAATATTTCCTACATTTATTGATATTATTATGTGGTTTATGTCCTTAATAATATTGGGATGATGTTTTACATTAATTGACATTTGGATGCTAAATTAACTTTGCATTCCTGGGATAAATTCTACTTGGTTATGCTGTACATACTTTATTATACATTATTGGATTTGGTTTGTTTACATTTAATCAAGGAGATTGTATCTATGGTCATAAGAGAATTTAGTCTATGGTTTTATTTTCTTGTGATGCCTTTGTCTGGTTTTGGTGCCAGGGTAACATTGGCATCATAAAAAGAGTTAAGTCTGTGCTCTTTTTTTTTTAACAGCTTGTGAATAATTGGTATTCATTCAAGTTTAAATGTTTAGTAAAAATTATCAGTGAAGATATCTGGGTAGGGGGTTTTTCTTTTTGAGATGTTTTTCATTAATGACTCAATTTCTTGTTATAAGTTTGTTCAAATTTTCTGTTTATTATAAAGTCAGTTTTGGTAATTTAGGAGTTTGTTTACTTCTTTTAATTGTCTAATTTATTGACATATACTTGTTCAGAGCTTCTCTTTTTATCTTTTTATTTCTGTAAAATTATTAGTGATGTCTCCTTTTTCATTCCTGATTTTCGCAATTTGAGTCTTCTATCTTTTATTCTTCATCAATCTAGTCAAAGGTTTTTTAAATTTGTTGATGTTTCCAGAGAATTAACTTTTGATCTTGTTTACTTTCTGTTCTTTTTCTATTTTCTATTTCATTTATTTTAGATATAATGTTTATTATTTCTTTCTGCTTGCTTTGCAGCTAGTTTGCACTTCATTTTCCAGTGCTCTAATTTGGAAAGTTAGATGATTGATATAAAGTCTTTCTTCTTTTCTTGATATAGATACTTACACCAATAAATTTCCATCTAAGCTTTGCTTTAGCTGCATCCTATAAGCTCTGATATGTTGTATTTTCATTTTTATTCATACAAAAGAAATTTTCTATGTGTTCTGGGTTTTTCGACACATTGGTTATTTGGGAGTATGTTATTTAATTTTCATATATTTGTGGATTTCTCAAATTTATGTTATTTATTTCTAAATTTATTGCATCATGATAGAAGCACATACTTTGTATGCTTTCGATACTATTACAGTCATTTAGGCTTGTTTTGTGGCCTAACATATGATCTATTGAGTTGAAGCTTTCATGCACATTTGAAAAGAATGTGTATCTGGCTGTTTTTAGATGCAGTGCTCCATAGATGTCTGTTAAAACTACTCAGTTTATAAACTTTAAGTTTTCTATCTCCTTGTGAATTCTCTATCTACGGGTTCTTCCCATTATAGAAAGCAGAATATTGAAGTCTTTAACTATTATTGTCAAATTGTTTATTTCTCACTTCATTTCTGTCAGTAATTTTTTGTGTACTTTGGAACTATGTTGTTAGGTGCAAATATGTTTGTAGTTGTTATATTTTCCTGATAGATTGATCATTTATCATTATAAATTTTACCTTTTGTTCTCTAATATATTATTTGTTTTAAATTCTATTTTATCTGAGATTAATTAGTATACCCACTCCACTTTCTTATGGTTCCTTTTTTGTATGGTAAGCTTCTTTTACCACTTTACTTTCAATCTTTTGGTATCATCAACCCGTTTCTTCTTAGACAACACATAGCCAGATGTTGTGTTTTTATCTGCTTTTTGATTGGATTATATTCAGTTTATTCATATTTGATTATATTATTAATAGGCTTATAATTATATATATTCTGCTTCAATATGCCTCATGTCTGCTTTGTATTTCTCAAGTTTTCCTTTGTTGGTTTCTTTTGCATTATTTGAATATTTTCTAGTATAATGTTTCAATTTCCTTAGTGACTTTTTACTGAAGTTTTTACTTATTATCTTAATGCTCACCCTAGGGCTTATAATATATACCTAGAATTACCAGGTCTACTTTTGATTTATATTATCCTAAGCTCAGTGAGATATATAATAGAAAATATTATTCAATTTCCTTTTCCCCTTTACTGTGCCATTACTATTATATATATATATATATATTACATCCAAAACTACCTTGTTACAATTATTATTTAATATGTTTGTGTGACCTTTAAAGAATCTGGGAGGGAGAAGGGAAGAAAATTTATATTGATAAAGTTAATTATGATAACCTTTTATTTACCTATTCTTTACTTGTTCTGATGGATTTGAGTTATAATCTAGTGTCATTTCCTTACTCCAATACAACTTTGTTCCTTCCTGCCTTCTTTATGCTATTATTGTCAAATATATAACTCTATGTGTTAAGGAATTATATACAATTATATTCACATTGTTTTGTACAATTTCTTTATAAATAAGTTAAGAGAAGATAATAAATATGCAATTTCATTGTCTTATGTAATTACCTACATAATTCCCTTTACTGGCACTTTTTTAAAATATGGATTTGAATTACTATCTGAGATCACTTGTTTTAGCCTGGAAAGCTCTTTTAGAATTTCTTATAAGGCAGGTGGCTAGAAAAAAATCCTTTCATTTTTTTGTTCTTCCAGGAATGCCACTTTTGTCTTCAGTTCTGAAAGATAATTTTATTGAACATAAGATTTGCTAGGTTTAAAGAATTCACATTTCCCAAACTTCCATCCAAATAAAACCTTATAAAACTCACCCCTTTCCCATTCCTAGGAATGTGTTAGGCAGTAGCTTTTGCCAGACCTCTAGGGAGATAAGGGAATGAAATGCAAAAGGGGAACTTACTTTCCTCATCCCTCCTGATAAGGAGGATGCTTATCTCTCCTGGTTGTTCCCTAGGGAGATAAAGGAATGAAGTGCAAGAGGGGAAGTTACTTTCCTTAACCCTCCTGGTTGTTTGAAAAGAATTTATTTACTCCCCCCAAAAAAAATCCTCTATAAAACCCAAGGCTTTCCCCTTTTCTCTCATGGATTTTTTTTTGCCTCCACCCATCTGCACCCAGATACTCAAAATAAACAGCATTTTGCTACATATGAGGCTTTGTGTGTCTCTCTCAGCTCCAGACCTAACAAGATTCTTTCTGACATTGTTTTATTTTCTTTCAGTACTATGTCATCCCACTGCCTTCTGGTTTCCATTGTGTTTGATAAGAAGTCTGATGTTATTCTTATTGGGGTTTCTTTGTATGTGATGAGCTGTTTTCCTTTTCTTGCTTTTAAGATTTATCTCTTTGTCTTTCTTCCTCAACATTTTTATTATGATATGTCTGGGTATTGGTCTCTAAGTTGATCTTGCTTGGATATTTTTGAACTTCTTGGATGTACAAATTAATAATTTTTTATTAAATTTGGGGGTCTTTTAGCCATTATTTCTTCATATATTTTCTGCTTTTTTCTCTACTTTCTTTCTGCTACTTCAATACATGTATGTTGGTATGGTTATTCATGTCATTAGAATGCTTAATCACTATCAATTTATCTTAAAATTTACTGATTATTTATTTTGTATCTGAACTCTACTGTTGAGTACCTCTAGTAAATGTTTTCATTTGGGTTATTCAAATTTTCAACCCCAGAATTTCCATTAGTTATTTTTCATAAGCTTTATCTCTTTATCATTATTCTGTATTTGATGAGATAATGTCATCATATTTTCTTTTACTTCTTTTAGTTATCTTTAGTTTTGTGAATATAATTATGATATGTGTTCTGAAGTCTTTGTCTCACATCTGGATTCTCTCAAAGGCAGTTCCGTTGTCTACTTTTTTCTGTGTAACCATAACACTTTACTATCTTTTAACATGTCTTGTAATTTTGTTTTGAAACAAACATAGAATATTGATCCACGCCTCCCCCATCAGCCAAGTCTCCTTGTGGTTAATTTGTTTAGTGACTTGAATAGACTATTTCAGTGATATCTATTTCTCTTAAGGTGTACAGCCTCTGATGTCACTTCTCAGAGGTCATAGCCTTGGACATGTGCAAATCACACTGTGATGACACTGTCTCTGTGATCTCTCTATTAAGTTATCCGTCTCTGCTCATTTTATTCCAAGCTGTTAGCTTCTAGTAACCACCAGTTGATTGCTATATTGCTTTCAACAATGCCTTGGGGCATAAATTGCTCCTGAGTCTGTTCCAATTAAATACCCTTTGCAAGGGTAGCCTCTGCACTAAGTGAGGCTTTTTCTCACTCCATGAAGTCTCATCTTATCTGTCTCCTCTGAGTATTCTTTTTAGACATCAAGCTGATTTATAGGTGAACCAGCTTGCTGTTCTCATGAAGCTACTATGTACTTCTTACTTGCTTGCCACCAAAACCTCCATTGTTTTCAACAATGCCCTTAAGTTTGAACTTTCTGATGTCCCTTTACAAATAAAGCCAGTTCCCTTGGGGAGTGTGTCTGATACATCTGTCAAAAATTTCTCCTCGGCTTTTAAATCTTTCAATTACTAGTTCCAGAATTGGCAGCTGCCTCTATGGTAAGAAGGGCCTCAAATACTAGGTTTACATCCTCGATTCCTTTCTCCTCAGATATTAGTCCCATTGTTCTTGCCTGCTTTATTAGCTCTCTGATGTCGTTAAGAATATTTTTTAAATGTTTCATCCAGACAGTCTAGGTATCCACAGCAGGAAGGTTGATTCAATATCCTAGTTTATCCCTCATCATTGGGTTTTATTCATCTTTCTACCCTAATAACAAGCCCAGAAGACAGCAGCAAAGATATGGCCAATGAAAAATAATTTTTTTCTGAATGATTATAATTAGCATTAGTATTTAGCTAATCTTTTCTAGACAATTATTTCTTTCAGAGGAATGGCAAACATATTTCTGATTATCATGTCTCATCATGACATTTTACACTTTCATTAATAGACTATACCAGTGCAGTTTTAAATCTTGGTTGAGATAAACATGTAGATAAAATATCAGTCTCAGTTTCTAATTGTTCCATGTCCCTGCTCTTGTTCAGTTGCAATTACAAATAAAGTTGGAACTATGGAGGTATTTCTTTTTAAGGCCTGCATCTCTCCCTTCTGGGATAAAACTCTCTGCCATTTCTCTAGATCTTTGACCATGGACAATGGCATACTTCTCTCAGACAGGCGTGCCTAATTTATGAACTGGGTGCTAGAAGAACAGTACTCTTTGGTCTTCTTATTTTGCTTTTCTAGATATGGAACCTCTACCTCAAGAATAAGTCAGAGTGAGGCAATCAGTACCCCGTATTCTTGGCCTACTGTGCCTGAGGTCAAGATTCTATTCTATGAATGGGGGTATGTGGAAGAAGAAAGCTCCATACCTCATAACTACTCTTGAGCAAAATGAAATGGGGTGGGATAAAAAATGCTGGTGAGCTGCCCTTCCCAGGGAGATTCTGCAGGGGCATATTGTAAAACTATATTGACCTGAGGGATAGGGAGCCCTGTGTTCTTAGCTATGCCCACTCAGCTTAGAGTTTCTGTCACACTGTTGGGGATGGGGAAAGGGAGCAAGCTGGAGCTGAAATGCCACAGATTCTCACTGCTTTTATTGATACCCAGCAGATTTACTTAAATAAATATTTGTTCATTTACATATGTTTTCAAGTAATTTCCAGAAACTTTAAATGGTTGTGTTTTTTAATTTCACCAGTTAAGCTTTAATGATAGGGTCCACCAAGGTCACACCACCATCCCAGAAACCTACACTCTACTATTTCAATTTGGTTCTTTATTATATCTAGTTCTCTGCCAAAATTCAAAATTCTATCTTTTATTTCCCTGAATATGTCAGATAATTTATTTTTAATTATGTGTCTGAACTACGTTATCTGGATATTTTCCTATTTTTGGATGTTTTCCTTGCCTTTTATTCATGCGATCTTGTCTCCTCATTTGCTTGGTTACTTTTGACTGAGTGTCAGATGTGGTATATAAAAATTGTAAAACACATGCACACACACACACATTTAAAATAACACCTGGAGTCCTAGGATGGTGTTGTCTTTTTTCAGAGGGGCTCTATATTTGCTGCAGTCAGGTAATTAGACTAGTAATCCAGGATTGCTTCATTCCAATTTCATAAATGGAACCATTTCCAAGTATACTTCATTTCCTGCGAATGCTGGTATACATTCTGTTTAACCTTACTCTTACTCCTGGACTTCCGACTGAATCATTTCATTTTCTTTCTATAGAAAGTTTAACTTAATGGTCCAATGCCTTGTTTCTGGGAAATCTATGTTCAGTTGGGTAGTGTTTTTAGTCCAATACTTAGTCTCCTTATGTGTCATTTATCCCTCTCAATTCAGACTTCTTTTGTCTAACTGCTTCCTAAAACAAACAAGTCTTGTGTGTTATCTGTACATAGATTTGAATTGTGAAGTCTTCTAAAAGTTATCCTTTTAAATGGTACACTTCACTATGCCTTCCTTCTTGGTGAGCACTCTCAACATATCTCTAAGGGTCAATTATTCTTGAGAGTATCCCATCATTCCATGCATTCATTTATTCAACAGATATTTTTTGAGTGTATTCTATGTGCTAGGTACTAGCAATATAGAAATAAGTAAAATAAAACAGTCCTTTCCCTCATGTAGTCATAAATAAAATAGAACAGGCAGGGCTTCTGTTGGCATAAACTCTACATTTAAAAATAGATGAGTATCTATATTAAACAATCTAGCACACTGATGCCACATTCCTTCCTTTTAAACAGTATAAATTCAATATATCAAAGAGTACCAGTTATTTATATTTTTAAGCAACAGCTATTGGTTCTTTTGAACTCAAACAAAAATTTCAACAATCCAAAGCCCCACATAAACTCAGTTCATTATTCCTTCAAGTCATAATGCTCAAGGCACACTCAGTGAAAGTCTGTCACCTGTTTCTTATAGCGTACGCAGCTATTTCAAAGTTCATCCCACTTCCTTTAGATACCTAAAATAAAACCCAGAAAAACCTCAAACTCTGCTTTTTTACTGGCAAATTTCCTATGGGTAAAACCAAAATCTGAATTCCTGGTATCCACTGCCTCACTGCTTAACTATCAAAACTCATCTCTTCTGCATTTTATATACACCACTTAATCCATTTACACTTGTGAGTGCATGCAGAATTTACTTCCTATTTCATATTAGCTACTTTTATCAAAATCTTTGATCTTTGTGTTTATTTTAAGTTGCTATGACAAGAAGGGATTTTTTGATGCCCCATTTTTTTTTTTTTTGGTCAATTTTACCCCAAGTATTTAACACTCCTCCGACCTTACCTTCGATAGAGGTCACTATCACTGACGGATCTCACAAAACCCAGTCTACCATTACTTTGCTGGAGTTGGATGAAACACTCTTTCAAGGCTCATACATTAAATCCAGAGCTTTACATGAACATTGGGCCACTAAATAATGAACTCAGAAAAATCATACCTGAGCATATATGAAAATGTGTTTTAAAGTACATGCCTAAGAATTACAGTGTTTCATCTACTTATTAAGTTGGCATTACGGAACAACAACAATAATAACTACTTCAACTCAGTTTATTATTACTTGCTGGGTGCTATGCTAACTGTTATTATAAGCTCTTAGAATTTATTCATTATCAAAAATTTTCTCAGGCAGGTATTATTATAAATGAATAAACTGAGGCTTAGAGATGATAGAGAATTTGCAAAAAGTCATACTTTTACTTGGAGAACATGTGAATGCTTCATTTATGGCTATCATATGAAAACCCCAGCTCTAAACCAGGGTTCTGCAAAATTTTTCTCTAAAGGGCCAGATAACAAGTAACAAATAACAAATAACAACTCTTGGGTTTGTGGACCATTATGATGTCTGTCACAATGATTCAGCTACTCACTATATACTGTGAAAGCCACCATAGACAATAGGTAAACAAATGGATATGGCTGTGTTCCAATAAAACTTTCTTTACAAAAAACTGATAACTGGCCAAATTTTTTAGGACTGGCCAGACTTGGCCCAAACACTACAGTATGCCAACCTGTCTAAACAGTTATACAAAATGGTTTGATTTAAAATTGTTATGGTGAAAGATTCAAGACTGTTTCGGAATATAGAAACATTAAATGCAAGATGTTCTTTTTGAGGTAGTTGCACCAATGTATAACTTCATCAAAAAGGAATCAAGCTCTACTTAGTCATTTTTCTTCAAAATGGGTGAAATTGCAAAACTTATTCCATGCTCATTCTTACATAGTTTATCATAACAAAAACACTGTTCTATATTTAGCCTCTTTCTGCCAAGGAGCTCAATCTTCTTTCAAACATTATTTCATTAATCCTGCCTACGACCCTGTGAGGGAGGGAGATGACAAGTATTAAAAAATGCTCTGAGCCTTTTAGATTCAATTCGAAAGTTGAGCAAATCTGACTGAGAAGTGCATGCTACTTAAAATACATACTTCAAGTCTGTCAGAGGATGCTGTTCCTCAGCTGGGTGCTTCTAGGAAAAGGGATGCACCATCAGAAAATCCAGTTTTTCAAAATGTCCTTATTTGGGGCCATATCACTCACAAGGATTTGGTTTTCATAGAGTTTTTCATCACTTTTTGCCTTATCAAGATGCTCTATTCTACAAACCAACAATTCTCTTTCTTCTGGTCGATGATTATATTTCAGTCATGGAAAAAGTAATTCAGAAAAATAAAATATTTGGGCTCTTTATGTAGTAAAAGTAACATATATGTCATGCTATAACTTGTGCATGACGTCAAACCTTGGACCATTTCCTTGTTTTCAACTGTCGTATGTCTTGGGAATGAGAACTCACATATACATTAGAGAAAAATAACGTGTTTTCCTCTATTATTAAGATTATATTATGTCAAACTTTTTATTGTATATAAACACATGTATGTTTTCACCAGTGTCTGGTAGCAATTTAGGTATAAAACAAGGCAATAAGTTTTACTTTTTTACGTTACAAGTGCTAATCATCACTACATATAATATTTTAAAATATTCAAATTGAAAAACAATCTTTTCCAATTTCTACTTTCATCAGGCCATGCCCCTGCTCCAACACTGATAAGGGGTTCTATTATTAACCTTTTGAAATTCAGCTATTTTGATTTATTTTTTCAGCAACTCGAAGCTGGGGTGCAAACCATATTTCTCAGACTCTCTGACCTGTGTCTTTACACAGTTTGATCAAACCTAGCTAAAACCATGCACACATTATATATGTATTCATGGAGATACAAAGCTTAACGAGCTACTCCTCCTACCTAGAATGTCTGGCTCATCTTTTCTTGCTATTTATGTTCCTCATTTTCATAACAACCCTGCTTCAAGCTCCTTTTCTTTACAAAGTCTTTCATGACTAAATCAACTCAGGGATCCACTCATTCAAAAAACATTTACAGAGTGCCCATTATATACAAGATACAATGCCGGAGACTTTGGGCTTCTTTTGAAAAAATTAGTACCTTTTTAAAAGAGTAAATGATGTAACTAGATTAAGTATGGATAAAGGAGTATATCTATTAGAATAGATAAAACACTCAGAGGTATGCAAACACACACACACACACATAAGAATAACACAAGGAAGCAAATTTATATTGCTATAAATAATGTACGATGGGGAAGCTATATGAAGGAAGCATTTCTTTCAGGGATATATCATGAAAAGATTTATATAGGTGTTTGAGGGAAAGCATATTGTACATGTAGGATTTGTATATGTAGAAATAAGGTACTTGAGGGTACATGTTTCATGTTCTGTTAAAAATCACTGAAAATTTTAGCTTGGACAAAGCATATACTGCTGACCCTTGAACACTGTAGGGGTTAGGGATGCCAACCTCCATGCAGTCAAAAACCCACCTACAATGCTGGATTCCCCAAAACTTAACTACTAATAGCCTACTGCTGATCAGAAGCCTTACTGATAACATAAAGAGTTAATTAACACATATTTTGTATGTTACATGTATTATATACTGTATTCTTATAATAAAGTAAGCTAGAGAAAAGAAAATGTTATTAAGAAAATCATAAGGAAGAGAAAATACATTTACAGTATTGTACTATATTTATGGAAACTTTTAGTTTATGTTGTTTGTTTATAAACTGAGTCATCCATCTGAAATGGTGGGCAACTACAGCTACAGACCTCGATCTATGATACATACCAAGCAATTCAACTTTTTCTTGTAATGTCATGACTATTGTCTGCTTCTTGTGAGCACGTCTAGCATCCCTAGTGGCACTTAGTATGGGTGGCATGGTGTTTTTCAAGGTTTACGGTACTGCATGAAACACCATAATCCGTAAGAACAGTGAGAGATCACTTTTCACTCTGGTAAACAATTTTGTGGAGAGATGAACAGCTCAAACAGAGATGATTAGTGTCACATGACGTTTTAAGGGGATACTCACATGTAAGCTCACTCTAAAAGCAACAGGAGGAGGTTATAATTATTACAGTGGTATAATTATTACAGTGGTACAGTATGTACTACAGTTAATTTTATGAAGTTATGATTTAATAGTACATCTGTATGTTTGTTTACATTTCTCTTGACTGCAAATGGCACCATGGACGATCTGTAAATGTTTGTGTGCATAAGTTTTGATAAATTTTAACTTTTTATCATAGATTTGTGTGTATTTTACGGTAGTAAATGATAAAATAGACTAGTGTCTGCATATATTTTATGCATTCATGACACACTTAAATTTTTCTTAATTTCTTCAATATTTCTAGCCTATATGGTTAGTCTGTGAGTTTTTTTCAAATTATTGCAAATCTCTAAAAAATTTCTGATATATTTATTGAAAAACATCTGCATAAAACTGGACACTTGCAGTTCAAATCCATGTTGTTCAAGGGTTAACTATAGTATATGGAAGAAAGTAGGGAATAATATGGCTGGTTATGTATTATGGAGGACTAAGATTTTTGGATGTTACTCTAAGCCTAAGAATCAGTGAAAATTTTATGTAAGAGAGAGACATAAAGATTAATCTGGCAAAATATAAGGTAGGTAAGATAGATTGCAAATGGGAAGATACCAGAGAAGAAAGACTACAGTTTCCATAAAAGTTTAGAATAGAGATCATGAGTTTTTGGGCTAGAATAATGGCAGGGGAAATTAAGAAGAAGTGAAAATACATAAAAGACATTTATAAAAGTAGGATTGAAGCAATAGAAGGAAAGGAATTTTCAATCAGTCTCATGCTTTTAAAGCCATCTCCCAATGACATAACCTGTGCTGAACTGAATTTCAGACTCCTATATTCAGCAACTCACCCTGCATGCCCACTGGGTGCTTAATAGTCACATCACACTGAGTGCAGCTGCCCCAGGCCTTCTTTTTCTACAGTTGTGTTCAGCCCGGTAAATATTCACTGCACTCTTCAGCTATTGAGGACTAAAATTAGAGTTGACTTTACTTTTTCTCTCATATCGTATATCAGATTTCATAATAAAATCCTATTGGCTTAATATTTAATGGAAATTCAAAATCCATCACTTCTTACCATCTCCACATCTACCTCCTCATCCAAGCCACGATTATGTCTCTTCTGGATTATTACAACCCCAACCACTTTTACTTTGATCTTCCTGTTGTCTATCTCCACTCAGCAGCTAAGACCAAAGAATCAGAATGCTGCTCAAAACCCTCCACAGAACTTCATATCTCACTTGCAGACTAAAATTCAAAGTGCTCACAATGACCTACAAAGACCTTCTACTTGGCCCCTTCTACTGTTCAGGTCTCATTTTTTTTCTTTTTCTCCTCCCTACTTTGCTTCCTTGATATTCCTTGCTATTCCTGAATTTGCCACACACGCTTCTTTTTTAGGGACTCTGCATTACCCTTTCCCTCTGCCTGGGCAACTTTCCCTAGGTATCTACATAAGCACCTATTTTTTCTCCCTTGTTTACTCAGAACTCTGCTCAAATGTTACCTTATCCAGAGATCTTCTCTGATTCCATACATAAAATGGCAGTCTCCAGCAACACATCCTATTCCCCTTATCTTGTTTTACTTTTCTCCATAGGACTTGTCCTCATCTCATTCATTATATTTACTTGTTTGTATATTCATTGTATGTCTCCCCCATCAGCATATAAGTGTCATGAACCCAAGGACTTGTTTTGCTCAGTGCTGCATTTTTAGCACCTAGGAGAAAGCCTAGAATATAGCAAGCACTCAAGAAATATCAGTTGGATTAATGAATAACAGCAAAAGCCAAAGAACCATAGTGATTAAAACAGTGTTGCTGCAATATTAATCAAAAAACCTCAACAGGAGAACAAAATGAAGATAAATTGGAAATTTTGCTTTTAGATGCTTTGAGTTATGACTCTACACCATCCTACTACAGACAGATATATCGCAGGTAGGTGGTGTTATGGGAATAAAATGTGGGATGGTGGTGACAAGAGAATTATCATTTATGTCCAGAATTAGATAAAATTGCCAAAGATATGTAGAAAGCGAGACAAGAAGATAAACCATAAAACACACCTACATTTAGGTGGCAAAATAAGGAAAATAAGCTACAAAACAGAAGATTGTGTGATCAGAAAGTTAAGATAACCAGAAGATACATTTTCATGGAAGCCATAAATAGTTGCAAGAAGAATGGTTTACTCAGCATTGTTATACACAGTAGATCAATGGTAGTGAGAACTAAGAAATTATTGTGACTTTTACAAAGGAAATGTTTCGAAGTAGTGTGTGTGGAGAGAATCCAGTTTCCAGGATTCCAGCATGAGTTGCATAATGAAGAGGGAGCACTAAATGTAGATTACAATATTAATTTTTTCATTCTGTTATTCAACAGATGTTATTGAGTGCATACAAAGTGCATAACAGAACAATAGGGATGAGAAGATGACATATGAAAGTGAATCATATGTGGATCCTTACTTTGAGAAAATTAATCAAAAACCATGAATGCCTGGCAATGTATGAGAGTCCGAGCTGAGCACTGGGGATTCAATGGAGAGCATGGCTCTCTCTTCAATCATACATTCATTCATTCATTCATTCATTCAACAAACATTATTATGTGCTAGTAACTGGAGATAAAAGAAACAAATAAAATATGATCCTCATCTCAGTGGAGTTTCCATTCTTATAATAAAGAAGGTCAGTGGACAAAAATAATTAAGATTCGTATCAAGATGTAACATGTACTCTTTGAATATGTACAATTATTATATATCAATAAAAAAATTAAAAAAAATAAAACCCAAAGTAAAAAAACATAAATAAATAAGTTAAGATTCAACATAAATGCTTGAATAATAGCATATAGAAAATGCTATAGGGCATGATGGAGGAAAGAACTAATTTTTCAAAGGATGATAAGTTTTAAAAATTCCCTTTAGAGTTCAAAAGTGATGAAAAAGTATGTCTATAGAATTATGAGATTATGGGAGTAGAATTATTGAAGGAATTTTTTTAATAAGATGAGCTAAGCACATTTATAAGCTCTGAGAATATATCCAGGGAAGGACAGACCAGGAAGGGGGGCAGGTAGGATGAAAATTATAAGTGAAGCAATAAATTCCTTTAATCTATATTATCTGAGACTGATATGATCAGCTTTGAATTTACATGATCATAATAAATTAACTCAATATTATTCTAATGTTATACTGGCAAAACTTAATATATGTAAAACTTAATATATGTAAAATTTACTTATTGTGTATTGACAGCTCCAAACCATATTTTATAGACTAAATATGGATATTTCACATTTTTTATGAATGGGAATTTTGAGCTATCACATGGGGGCACTGTCTCCCAGACAACAGTTCAGTGTCAATAGAGTCACCATTTTCATCTAACAGTGCTCACGTAATTATTTGAATATTTTACACATTTTACCTTTATTCATTCATAAAAATGAGTTTACAATGGAAAAGTGAAAGTAATGATACAAGTATAATGAACAGTATTTCTTACAAATTTACTAAAACTGATTTATAGAGGTAAAAATAAACAGAAAAAACAAAAGTGATAATTCTCTAGCCTCAGGTAGAAACTCTGAAATTAGATTTATTAATTGGATATTTAAATATGAGAAATAAAAATAAATTGTAAACGTATACAAAATATTTGAAATATGATTAATTTGTATTCAAAAGGCAAGTTTTGGAGGTCTTTGTAATAAGTGTTTAGTTTTCCAGGAAAAGAATATTTTCTCCAGATGTTAATTTTCTCCTTTGTATATTTAACATTTGTAAAAATGTTCAGAATGGATTATGCATTGATTTATGTGGTTGGTTTTATTGTATATTAATTGCCATTTCCAAAGCTAATATGCTAAAGAACACTATTCCTTCAAGTTGAAAATAAGTGTACCAGAAAAGTTCTCTATATTCAATTAAGTTCAGAGAGTGTTGGCCTATTCCAAGTTAAACAGGATTTTTAATGCAAGACTGCTCAGAACTTTTACTCTACAAATGTGCATTTTTATTCTCCAAGAAGAGGGTATGGTGTACAATGTCTCCCAAACTAATTTGACCACAGCATCATTTTTCTTCCTACAAAGCACCTTTTAACATCCACCAGAACTAGTGTTCTGCAAAACATAGCTTGAAGAAAGATCTAAAGATCTGCACGATCTTTAGTAGAATTCTCATGACTGGAATGATAGTTAGCAGAAAAGGAACTCATAAGATGTAGAGTTGGAAGTGATCCTGGTGGCCATGTAGTACAACCTCCATACAAAAAAAAATTAAAAAAAAAATATTTCAATACACCTAGGACAAATGATCATCCAAGTTTTGTTTTAAGTCTCCATTTTGAGATTCTACATTCTATGTGAAGCCTATCTATTTTTCATAAATTCTTCCATTTATTAAGCCCACATATGACTCATTCGTCCTCATTCTATTTGCTCTGTATGACAACACTTCAAATATCTGAAGACAGTTAACCTGTCTTCTCCTAGGTCCTTCCTACTTCTAGGTAAACATATCTCATTCTCACAAATTTATCACATTTAAGGCAGTTAGCAAATGCCTCATTTTATAAGCTCTCTTTCCTTGTGTGTACTAGAGTCAGACAATGCCCCTTTTAAAATGCATTATTTGAACATGATAGTTCAGTTCTTCTTAATGAAATTTGAATCCTGAAATTAATTCTTATTCGGGCTGTATTATTTTTTATAGAAGCATCTTATTGGCTGCTATCAAACTTGCTTATGGTTAAGGAAAATGACTTTTCTGCACTTATACTTACACAGTTAATGCTTTTCAGTAAAGTTACATGGCTAATCCTTTATCATTGCAGTCAAGAAAATCTCATATTACAAGACCCTTTAAATGCAAATTTCTATCCCTCTGATCAAATTATTTGTTAGTTACAAAAAAGATAGGCATGTATTTATTTCCGTATCTAAAATGGCTTATTATTGGTGCTAAATGATTGTTTACTCTGCCTCACGCTTATAAAATAAAACAAAAATATATTCATATAAGATGCATATGTATATGTATTTTTGTGCACATACATGCACAAATATATTTTTAATTTTAAAAGCAAGAAATAATCATTTAAGCAATAAGACTTTTATTATTGAAAACATTTAATCACTTTCTGTATTTCAATTGGGTTTCTCTTTCCTTCTTGCCCTAACCTAAAAATAAGAAGTCTGATTTTTTAATTCAGGACTAGGAGAACAGTCAGCATTGATGCTTTAAGCAGTAGAGTGTTATCTTATTTATAAGACTGAAACAGGGAAAAGTATTTACTTTGGATGAGGGCCAACTTATTTGCAAAAACCGCAATATTTGTTCAATATTATACCACTGAATAATTATTTCTTCTGTGTCCTTTCTCTTTTTGCAAAAAAAAAAAAAATTAGTTAATGAGATTGTAGTGTCGCAGAAGTAGTGCAAAAACAATACAGGTAAACGTGTAGAGAAATTAGTTCTGAAGTATGGGATAATTGTAGAGGGCCTTGGGCAAAAAACAAAACATAGATGTGCAGGAGTCATAGCACATCTTGTCTTCACTTGTCTTTGTTAGTGCAAGTGAAAAGGTTAATGACGTTCAGTTCCATCAACACAGAGTGAGGAACTGTGGCACCTTTGAATCTAAAGTTGCCCACAGTGCAACTGATTTAATTCCTGTGAGAATGGTACTATTTACAAGTTTGCTCAGGAATGTGAATGTCAATTAACCATGTGCTCTTGCTCTTGTACAGTGTCTCTCTCTCCCTTTCTCTCTCTCTCTCTCTCTCTCTCTCCTCTTCTCTCATTATAGGGAAATTGTTTCTTAAAATTATCATCACATGAAAATATTCACTAGAAAAATTGTCAGATACATATTGGCCCAAAGCATTAAACCTTCTTTAGGCTTCAAATCATCAAATATTATATTCTCACATGTGTTCTTAAAACCTAAAACTTCAGATAATCTTTGGCATTTTTGAAATTTCTTCCTTAATATCTTATAGCTAGTGATTGATTGCATTACTACCTTTCAATATTCTAATAGGATGTGTCATCTCAAAGTATCAAAATACCAATATATACAAGTTGGGCGTGTTCACGTGCAATATGTTATTCCAGACATTCAATGATCAGGCAGCAGCTTTACTCACCCTTCTTGCTTCAGTTTCCTGTGTCTACACCTTTCCCCTTTGCTGTCACCCATCCCATTCTCAAAATACCCTCTTCCCATGTCCTCCTTACCCCTTCTTAGTATTCATTTCCTTCTACTACCATCCCGCCTTCCTCATTTTACTTCCCTTCTCTCATTCAATTAAAGGCTGAGCTTGGACCTGGGGAGAAAAATGTCCTGATGCTATTAGAAATGTAGAGAATAATCACAGCAAAAATTGAACCAGGACAGGGCCATCATCTTTCCACGTTGATAACCGTAAAACATAAACTGGCAAACTCTAAAGCAGAGACTACGGAATGAGGCTGTGAGGAGGCGGTGAGCCTGTATGCTCTACTCGCTCAAGAGGACGTACACAGGGCTGAAGGTGAAAGTGACCAGCAATATTCCTGTGGCAGCTCTGAGCGCATCACTCAGGGGAGGGATTGAAGGCAAAGCAGCGACAGGCTCAGAGTTTGCCAAAATTTATGATATAATGATAATATGTGTTTACCACTTATATTTTTATGTCTTTACATTGTTTCTTGAGACTTTGCAATATATTCACACATTTTTTAACTAAAATGTATATCAATATTTAGTTTCATTGATTTTTAAATTTTTATGGATTTTAAACATAAAATATGAGTATTCACTCTAGTGTTTCCATTTTAACATCAATGTGCAAAAAATATTCTCATATTGTCATTTGCTTTGGTTTTGAACCTATTGAGAATGTGGTATGGCTTCTTTGTTTTCAATAAATTCTTTCTTGGTTTCTATTCTTCTCACTGTCACAGCCACCTAACCACAAAATTTCTGGTTTATTCCTTATTTCTTGTTGACCTTTCATTTGCTGTGCAATGCTTTGGTTCCTCTTGTTCACTTCTTTGACCAGGTCATTCTGCTTCTCTCCATCAGTTTCCTGCAATCTTTAGCTATAGATGATAAAAAAGCACATAAGCTTATATTAGAATATAAAGGTGATAAACCTGTATTACTCTGTCTGAAGTAATGCAGAAGAAATGCATTATAGTTTTTTAGGTCTTTTTCTTTGGGAGAGTGATTCTCAGAGAATCGTTTTCCTTCCTAGACATATAAAAAACATTCCACAGGGAAGTTATAAAAATAAAAAAGAAAAACAAAGAAGAAACAAGAAAGAATGACAGGAAGGAAGGAAGAGAGGAAGGCAGGGAGAGAGGAAAGGAAAGGGAAGGGAAGCGCAGGGAATGGAAGGAAAGGGGGAAAGAAGGAAGGAAGGAAGGAAGGAAGGAAGGACGAAAGAGAGAAAGAAAGAAAAAAAGAAAAGCAGGGAGGGAGGTATGGAGCAAGGGAGGAAAAGAAAGAAGGAAGGAAGAAAGGAAGAAAGAAAAGCAGGGAGGAAGGTATGGAGGAAGGAAGTGAGGAAAGAAAGAAAGAAGGAAAGAAAGAAAGAAAAGGAAATAAAAAGAAGAAAGAAAGAAAGAAAGAAAGAAAGAAAGAAAGAAAGAAAGAAAGAAAGAAAGAAAGAAAGAAAAAGAAAGAAAGATAGATAAAGAAGAAAGGAAGGAAGGAAGGAAAGAAGAAGTAAGCTGGGAGGGAGAGAGGGAGGGAGGAAGGAAGGAAGGAAAGAAGAAAGGAAGGAAAGAAAGAATGAATCACTGAGATGGGTCTACAACAAGTTTTCTCTACTTACTTTGTACAACACATGTACTTCAAGCCAGCAGAGGCCATAGAAGCGAGTGAGCATATATACCAGATTATGCATGCAGTTGGGCAACACACCTCCATACCTCACCTCTCCCCTGAGACCCACATTACTGTCACTTATTCAGCGGAGTGATAGGAAAGTCGGGAGAGCATGTCTACACTGGGAATAGCAAACGTAGCTAAGACTGCTGTTAAGGTAACAAGGATTATTTTCCCCATCATTAGTGACATTGATGAGCTGAATGTAATGTTTAAAGACTGACATGTCCCCAGGAAACCTCAATATTGTTGACTGCCTACATGCTTAATACTAATTTATTTATCTCATTTTTATAATTTTTGTTAATTAAATTTGTTCCTGTAATGAGTTCTAGGGGTTGGTTTTATGGGACAGATATTTCCTTGAATGGCAGGAGATAAAATATCCTGGAAAGGCAGTCTTCTACACAATTAGGGTATTTATACAAGGGCACCATTAATATGGGTTGTTTAATGTACTCTTTAACAAAGTATTCATTAAAAAAAGAAAAAAGTTTCTGGGTGAATTAATCAATTGTAGTGCTGAGGCTACAAGCTGGAGGAAATCTCAACAGAACATTTTGTATTAGATGTATGTGTGTATACCTGTGGATAGGAAAGAAGAAAAGCTTGGAAGAGACATTAAATGTCCTTAAATATTTTATTTGCTTCTAGAAACAAGAGACAGCAGATGTTCCTTTCAGCCCCTATGGGAACAGCCCCTATCACTCACCCTACTTTGACGGGGTCTCACCAGAATCACCTTGATACTTGGTCCAATCTTTCTCATTCTTGAGGTCTCCTAGTTGTGGGTTTATTTAAACATCCTTTTAATCCTCTGGGACTATTGATGACAAAGTTAAAAAAAAAAAAACTTTTATGGAGAAGGGAAGAATTGAAGTGGGGTGAGGAAAGAAAGTTTAGAGGAATGCACACTGCAGTAAGGACACTTTCCCACTTTCTCTGTAATTCTGAATTGAAATCCATTTATTCTGAGGTTTGAGAAGCCAAAAAATTCCCACCTGGGTTACAATACCCTGGAGGATTGTGCTTTCTAACAAAAATTCAGAATCAAGTGTTATTGAGAAACTTTGAAAGCCGCTGGCTACTTTAACAACATGCTAAGAAGTACTGACTAGGCCCTGAAGGACAGTGTCTTGGAGACTCAGGAGAAATGGAATGAAATAGTCTGGACCTTTTTTACAGCAAGGAGTATGGTCTGATGTTATTACAAAACAAATGTAAGAGTCATTTTTTATTATTTTTCTCATGAATTAATAATATGCCAGTGGAAATTGACTTCTATTATTCTCAGCTTTACACTTAACCACAGCATCTTAGAGGTAAAGGTCTAGAGCCATCTTCCTGGATACAAAGCCTGGTACCTCTGCACGTGGGCCAATGACATAGCCCTCTGGGTTTCAATTTCTTCATCTCTATGATGGGGACAATAATAGTAATTATATCTTAGGTCTATTATGAATATTAACAAATTAATATAAATTAGGCACTTAGACTAGGACCTGGCACATAGTTAAGTATTCCATAAATGTTCATCATCATTTTCTCTATTCACACAAATGATTGCTCATCACTTCCCAAATTAGAAGAAAATAAAAAAATCTAGCTTCTAAGGCTGTCCAAATCCTGTACTGTTAGCTCTCAACTACTGAATTACTGTAGCCAGCAATCTTCATTTCTAATAATTACCTCAAATTTTTACTTTAAGACTCTACATGTAGCAATTTTCTTCCTCCCATGCATTAAATATCACCTGGCTTTTTCTTTAAGTAGAAGTCAAAATTGCATCTTTTTGTCAGAAAGGGTTGGTTTTGAAACTGCCACCATCTGCTAGAGCAGCTCTTCCAGTCAAGGTCAGTAAAGCTCTTCGGCATTTTGCAACTTAGTTTCTTTATGGGGGTAGTTAAGACCTACTTCATAGGATCATCCTGAGTAAGTATCTGTAGACAGAGATTATAATATTATATATAAAATCTTTCCACAAAATAAGCACAGAATAAAAATAAATGTCAGTGCCACACAGCCATCCCTAATGTACATCTTCTCTTAACCTCAATTAATGTTTGGACGAGACAGAACATTGGAATGGTGGGAATAGTCATTTCACAAGTATACTTTGAAGACTAAATACATACTTATTTTCTTCCAGATTATAATATTTGAAGTCTTTATTAATAGGATTTTAATACATTTTAAGAATATTGTACATACAAGTTCACATTCATATTGATTATGTGTATATGCTCTAACTATCTCAGGTTATATTAATACTTAGCCCTTTTTCCAAGTACCAAAGTCAAAAAGACCAGCATCTCAGACATGGCACCTCTATGACTTCTCATTAACATAACCAGAGAAAATATATAAAAGAAAAGAAGCAGATCATGCTGAAGATGTCATGGAAGGAAAGAGACATGTAAATTCTGAAAAAATAGAAGTGAAATGGTTTTAACAAAAAGTATTGGGTGGGCTTGAAGAAAGGCTAACAGAGTCAGGGCAACCAGGAAAGAGAAGTGGAAAACTAAGCAATGAACAGCGTTTAACCTATAATTATTAACCCACAATCTTAAAATTCTAAACATTCAATTTGCCAGCATGACAGGTAACAAGGATATTAATAATGGAATTTAAAGTTTTTAACAATGGTAACAATGAATAATTATTAATATATATCTCATCCCCTTCCTAAATCTATACAGAAGTTCCAAGGACAATGCAAATCCAGGAAAAATATAAAATTCCTCCCTTGAACCAGGCTGCCAGGGTTTTATTAATACTCGAGGCAAGCTACTTGGGAGAGGAATTAGCATCCCTTGATTTCCCTTTTATATTTGCATTGACTCCTCCACCCACTGCATACTGACATCTGCCCCACATTCTATGGAAACTTTCTTTTTATTTCAAAATATTAAGGGGGTACAAAAGTTTTTGGTTACATGGATTGCTTTTGTAATGCTTGAGTCACTACATCTGTAGTCCCCAACCCCTAGGCCACAAATTGGTACTGGTCCGTGGCCTATTAGGGACCAGGCTGCAGAGCTCTGCAGCCCCTCCCCCATCCGTGGAAAAATTGTCTTCCTTGAAACTTAGGAACCAGGGGGCCGCACAGCATGAGGGGAGTAACAGGCGAGCAAGTGTATTTATAATTGCTCCCCATTGCTCACATCACTGCCTGTACTCTGCTTCCCTTTCACTCCCTACACCCGTCCATGGAAAAATTGTCTTCCATGAGACCTGTCCATATGCTGGACACGGTGGCTCACTCCTGTAATCCCAACACTCAGGGAGGCTGAGGTGGGAGGATTGCTTGAGGTCAGGAGTTCAAGACCAGTCTGAGCAAGAGCAAAACCTTGTCTGTACTAAAAACAGAAAAAAATTAGCTGGGCATGGTGGTGAGCACCTATAGTTCCAGCTACTCAGGAGGCTGAGGCAGGAGGATCACTTGAGCCCAGGAGTTTGAGGTTGCCGTGAGCTAGGCTGATACCATGGCACTCTAGTCCAGGTGACAGAGTGAGACTCTGTCAGGAAGGGAGGAAGGAAGGAAGGAAGGAAGGAAGGAAGGAAGGAAGGAAGGAAGGAAGGAAGGAAGGAAGGAAGGAAGGAAGGAAGAAACAAACGAACCTGTCCCTGGTGCCAAAAATGTTGGAGACCGCTGCTCTACATGTTTTCCTTGAGTAATCTCATTCACTCTGATGGTATTCATCCTCCTATGCACTGAGCACTTCAGTGATCTAGAGCAGGGGTCAGCAAACCATGGCCTGTGGGCTGGATTTAGCTTGCCACCTATTTTTGTAAATAAAGTTTTATTGGAACACAGACATGCCTATTGCTCTATGAGGGCTTTCATGCTACAAAGGCAGAGTTGAAAAGTTGCAAGAGTGAGCAAATGGCCCACAAAGCTGAAAATATTAATGTCTGGCCCTATACTGGAAAAAACAATGCCAACATCTAATGTATACCTTAAAATGAAACTTTTAGTCTAATATATCAACTTATCTAACAGAAATATATATTTTGATGTACTAGAAGCAGATAAATACAAATGTTTGAACTTGTTCTTTCTTTTGCACTCCTTTTTTTTCTCTCACTGTAATAAATAAACATTTAACAAAACCAGAAACCTGGGAGTCATTCCCGACTTTGTTCTTTCCTTCACCTCACAACACATTGATCACCAAGTCCTGATTAATATCATTAATGTTTGTCTTCTCTCCATCTCTGTCATCACAGTGGCAATTCAGGATCTTAGCTGTATTTCTCATGGTTGTACATAAAGGCTTCCCATCAACACTGGGCTGTGTGTCACTCATCATTTCTCCAGGTAAAGGACATGGTCTTTATCATGCCCCCAACCATGATCTAAGACTTAAGTGACCTGGGTCCCATCAAAACTGTTTTGTGTGGACACCCTCAGAGTTTCGGTGATTCAGGACTTTTATAACACCTAATTGTGAGTGAGGTTTTCATGCCCACATACCGTGTCACTATGGTATACAAGGGAATGTTCAGAGTCTGCACTGGTGGGTGAGACTTGGCTGTGATGGAACATAACCCCACAGCAAATCCAGTAAGATTAACACCTAAGTTAGGGATGTCAACTGCCTGTTAGAGTCAGGAACATCTTTGTAGCACAGAGGAAGTGCCATTAGAAATAAATCTCACAATATAAAAAAGAAATTGTCAGTGCCAGTAAATGTGATACATTCTAGGCAATCAAGTAGCCTCATGAAGCCTAAAATGAAAAGAAGATCTGTATCTATTTGGAGATTGGCAAGCATGCTGTAAGCTTGGAACGAGGGCTGGATGGGCTATTTGTAAAAAGGTAGGCTGAAAAGAAAATTTAAGTCTGGTCATGAGGGCTTTGTTTTGTTTTGTTTTTAACTCTATGCTTCAATGATTAGACTTCATAATAAAAATAATGATGAGAAGCCTAATTTACAAACAAGGACGATATATAAGATTGGTATTTATAAAAGGTATATATAGTGACAGATTAAAGGGTATGAGTCCGTCACACAGTGAGGAAAAAAATTGTTACAGGCAAAATTTAGAAGATATTTGCAATAATCTATTAAGAGAAGTTCCTTGCCTAAATGAAGTCAGCGGCAGTGGCAGCAGATTGAAGGAGCCAGACTCAAGATATAATTCCAAGGTGATTCTGCAAGACTTAGCTGAAAGTGGGTGGGAGTTGGAGGAGAGGAAATAGAGGACAAAACTGACAGAGCAGACAACAGTTCTACCAATTAAGAAATTAACCTTCCACAAAAGGAGGAAAAGATTTTGGGAGCATGAGAATGAATGAGCTCGTTTAGGAATATGTTAAACTTGAAATGCCAAGGCACTCAAGATGACCCATGACAATTCCCAGGAGAAAACTGGAAACACTAGAGTGGTGCTTATGGTAGAAACTAGAATAAGGAAACTCTTCTATAGATTGAGAAATATTGTGGGATCGGTTTGAGGACAAATTTATCCAACCACTTGTTTGCCACTCTTTGAGATAAAACACATATTCTATTAGATCCTCTGTCAAAATGCTAAACTCATTATGAGTAACATATTAATTCACACTCATGTATTATCTTGAGTTATTTTACTGATAGCCTTTAATCATTTAATGAAAGTCTTAAAAAACACAGGATCTAGGGCACAGAGTATGATACATAATGGGAAAAATAAGTGAGGACCATGAGGTACCACCAGGCGAAACGAAGGTGGCAGCATCCCAAAACAGAGAGCCAGCACGGCCAGAGAAAGGGAACAGGGGGCAGCAAAGCTGGGAAGAAGGTCATAAAAAGTGAAGACAGAAAGTAAAGAAAGGCAAAGCCTACTCATTTCCCAGTTTGGACCCGTTCTTTGAATGTATCAAATGTTCTCTTTGTTTTTGTTTTTGCTTTTTCATTGTTGCTGTTTAAAATGTCTTGGAAAGACAGACTGTGATACACTTGTGTTTCTAAACATTCAAAAATTGAAAACCAACCAGCCCAATCTTCTTAATTATTCTTCAGTTTTATGACTAATATATTGAAAAATGGGCTTTTAGAGAGAAAATATTTTATGGTAGCTTTAAATAATGCAGAAGGCTCTCTAAACATTGCCTATAATATACAATTCATTGTATTTTAGCTCCTTACAAATGCTTTAAAATCCCATCTATCCTAGCTATTTCGTAACTTTTTCTATATATGCATTTTCTTCAGCCCTTAAAAGATTAGGGAAAGGGTTAGATAGTAACCATTTGATTGCATCAGTCTGTGTTTCCTGAATTCCCAACTGATATTTTAATGCCCAAACTGTAAGGAAACACTCTATGTGATTTTATTTATTTTTAAACATGTTTTATTATTATATTCCAAGCATTAAAATGTTTCTTTCTTCATTGGCATGTCTAGAAATATAATAGTGATATAAATAAGCATAAATTTGGTCCCTATTTGAGATTATTATATGAGAGGAGGTGGAGATGGGGGGGGAGTACCAAAGAAAAGAAATCTTATAAAGAAAAAAACCAGACAAATATTATTTATATTAGAAATTCACTTGTTTCAATTTTGTCTTCTAATTGCTATGTGTGCCAATAACTTTCTATTCTTATTTCTGCAAATTATTCATCAATAGAGACTTATTAAGCTAAGTATCAACTGTTGGTTCATTTCATTAAATTTTACTTTAAAAATCTGTGACAAAGTATATGTATTTGCATTTATATATATTTGTATTGTATACTTATATGTCATAAGTATGTATACATAAGTATGTGGGAGTTTGTAATGTTCAGTTGTCCAACAGCAGTAAGGGAAAATAAAGTGTATAATTTGAGACCAGAAACATAACTTAGAGAATATCCAAGTTTAATTTTATTTGCAAAGTATTACTTATTACAAAAATATATATAAATTGCATTTTGTGCTCAATTTTGAAATTTTTTTGGTAATAATGTTGACTTTAATGCATTACCAAGGACTTACATGCCTTTTATATTATCAAGATTTTATGTAATTATTATGCTACCTCACTTCAGGGAAACTAAGGGCTACATTTTTTCAGATCCTAACATCTTTTTTTTGGGGATGTGGTACAACTGATGTGATTAAGTAGTAGCCTTTTTCCCTTCTTAGGGATATATAAAGTAATAGTATATCTAACAATGATGTTTTCAGATTCAGTAAAATCCCATATTAACGTTTTTGTTTTCTTTGAAAACGGAGAAAATGATGTGGTATTGTAACAGTTAATAGAATATCCCTCTTTTATTATGGGTAAATAGGAATATACTTTAGGTGTGATGTTTTTCATCTAAGTTTGTATAAACCTTGAAAGAGCTATTGAAGCAACCAATTTCAAAAGGTTTCTCAGAGGCAATAGTCATTTTATATAACATCGGATAAAATGTAAGAACAGGTCCAATGAGTAACATGTCACCTAAGGTCATGACCCTTGTCACCAGCAAAGCCATTCAGTTTTGAGTCAGTTCAAACTACCACACACCACACATGGTTTTTGTTTTTCTCTTCTTCTTTGAGCTCTCTCAAGACAACCTATAGGCTTTACAGAGCTTTTTCTTTGCTCCTTTGAGTTTTCTCTGCTTACGCTGCCAGCAGTAAATGTGATAAGAGAACTATAAGGACCACAGGTGGTCGATCTAGTCTTCTTAGAAATAAGGGTGTCATCCAATCCTATCCATAAGCATTGTAGACAAGTTTTACAGGTTTTTGAGTAATTTTCCTTTCTCTGTTCTTAGTGTTTTCTTTATGTATTGCCGGTTAGCTTATGACAGAATCCTTTTGATTCTTTTACAGACTTGGAAATACACAGCATAAGAGACCTGCTAAAAAAGGCAACTCAAAGGAATATTTACAGACCAAGAAATTTGTCTGCTGTGTTACCATCCACTGATTAATGTACTATCTGAAAGCCACAAATGAGGCATTATCCTGTGCCTTCCATGTATGTTAAGTGAGGGAAAGCAAAATTAAGATTACTCTGATGTCTCTGAGGTAAAATTAGTGAGTGAATTCCATTCAAAAGAACTTTAAATAATCCTAAACTGATGAAATAGCAAATTGAGGTTTTATTTCTCATTATAAAGACTTATTCCACAAAGAAATTTATAAATGATACTTTTATCTGAAAACAAACATTGACATTTTTTGCTTATAACTCACTTTGTTGGGAAACAATAGAAAAGTACACACATGGCTAATATATTAAAGAATGCTATTAAGTGGAAAGCAATAAATATGAAATATACCATATCAAAAATTGTGTATTAAATAACTAAAATTTGCTTTCCGAAATTAGAATGTATTTTGTAAGGACATGTATGCCATGTTATATAAAAATATTTTATGATAAAATTGCCTATTAAATCTTCGAAACTTTTATTCTGTTATCAGTGCAACTTCTCTTTAAATGAAAATTAATCTCCAGTTTCACTCTTACCAGCTGAAAATGTAATATTAGTATATCTAGAGATGCATCCACACTTACTCCATGCCAATAGCAAAGTAGGAGAAACTAAAAACAGCAGGGCAGCATTCTAGCTGTTATGTGATATGAAGAATGACACTTCCTCTGGGTGTGTTTTAAAAATAAAATTTGATGGATGTTAAAGAAATAGTTACGAGATTCAACTTAAGTATGATTGGAAGAAAGGACTGAAGTGGCGAGTGAGCCAAGTCCAAGGGATGGGAAGGGCAGAGTCCTGGTAATCGTGGCTTCAGACTCCAAATTTCTATCACAGGACTCAAGGAACAACTTATCTTGAAAATATTCAATGTATGGCAGACACATATATGTGTGTAATGTCTGTCTTCACAGGAGGGTTTTGATTTAGTAATGCATTTTATACATAGCCAAGCTCTTGAGAACACTCAAAATCTGCGCTAATCAAAGCTTAGGTGGTTGCTTCAGCTCGAGCTAAACATAATCCTTAAAAAAGGGCTCCCTACACTGTGCTCCGCTTTTCCTCTTAGCCTCTTCCCCTCGACGAAATGGTAAGAGTTCAGCTGACAACAGGGTAAACAGATTATTGTGTTATTGCTGGCTGATTGCCGGAGTTATTTTGGAGCTTCATAATTCATTTAAAGAGATTTTTGACATTTATGAAATGACTTCTATAATCAACTGACAGTGCAATATCCTATAATTGTTCAATTAAAAATGACTACTTGTGCAGTCATTTATTAGTAGAATCAGATAATTGTCTTGCCACTAAAGAGTACTTCTCACTTTGTACATCAAATGAAAATGTTTGAGTATAAATCTGTGACACAGCAGACAAAGTCCTGGGGATTTTCAAGTGCATATGTAATTATTACAGACCTCTGAAGTAAATATGGTTTAATGTGATAATCTTCAATGGATTGTGTGTGAGCCTTACAAAATACTTTTCTGTATAAACCAGAGTATCTGTCAGAACGGAGAGGAGTTCATTTCCTACCAATATAAAGTTCGTGATATTCTTTCCAACATGTAGTTTAACATGTGTACTTAGAACACAGGACAGCATGTGTTTCCCTTAGATTCTCATTTATTCTTTTTTTTCCCCTTGCAGATGAAACCGATTACCAAGGTAAGGAACTAGGAATGATTGCATCGATAACTTAGTTTCATATGGAATCCTGTCCTATTGGGGTCAGCATTCAGAAGCTCTGACTTCCAGATACATACACAGATAGGAATGCAAAGCCACTGAAAACAGAGACGCTTTCAGACACATGCGCGCACACACACATGCACACACACACACACCCCACAATTTCAAATGCTGAATTTCTCCAAAATAAAACACTTTGACTCACATTATCACAGACCATCTGTTAAGCTAAATCATAAATCAGTCTTTGATTAAATAATAAAGAGAAATAAACCTCCAGCACACTGAACACAGGGAAGGCACGGATCATTTAAAGACCGATATAAAGAAATAACTAAATGAAGAAAACAGCAGCAGTCCCCTTTACAGATAATGATTGCTTTATTTTTATTTTAAATTAGCATCGTGCTTCTTCGGACAAACTAGCTAAAACACAAAATTTACATTAAATAATGACAATTAAGGAAATCCAAAGAGGGCTCAACAGATGGAACATGTTACTTAATTTGAGGTTGCTACAAAATAGAATTTAGCAGTGTCATTTCAAAGTTGCAGCTTGATTTTAATTTTTAAATAAATAATCGGATGTGGTTGTTTGTTATTTTTCATTTCATTTGCAGGAAAATGTTTAAAAATTGCTGTCAGATTCAATTGCTATCTCCCGCTTCCTTTCCAACCCATCAGCAAGGATAGAGAAATTTGAATCACAGCTGCTTGGGGGCTTTTTGTTTTTGTTTCTCTTCAAAAAAAAAAAATTTTTTTTTCAAGCCCGTTTTTCTTCTTCTTGTATGGATTTTAGAGAGAGTTTTGATAAAGACAGTCCTGGCAGCTGGATGATAAATATTATTTTCTTAACCTGCCTAGCTTTGTCAGCCACCTGCGACTGCAGCCTGCCACACGTTGGAAGCAGCTCATTAACTTTCCCACAGCTTCCCAGGAGTTTTCCTTGTTTTCTTTCACCTTGGGTGTGTGCTGCCTTCTCACTGAACGGTTAACTATCCGACTAGGCCGAGTGGGCTTTGGCACGGTGAGCAGAGCACGCTTCAGGCAGCCTCCCTGCTAAGGCTCAAAAATCTCTCTTAAACACATTAAGCAGCCCATTTTGGATTGATAGTGCAGTAATTATTCTGCTTCACCCTAAAAACCATCCTGGGGTAATTGGCGCAGAGGAAAATTACCCAGAGTCCTCCACCACCTGGTAGTTAAGGAACGAATCCAGGGAAAGATAAGTGAAGCAGGAAAAAAAAAATCGGCACTTATTTGATTTTAATCTCACCACTTTGCAAGCATTTAAATTGCCTTAATCAGGTGGTTGGCTTCCAGCCTAGCTGGTAATCTGTTATCAAATTTGAAACTAGATTTTTTAAAATGTCAGTGTAGGCTGAGAATTGAAGTCTATTAACAGTTATGAGCCACCCTCCTAAACTTTCATAATCTATGTATTAATAATCCTTTTTACAAAGCTGTCAAATATTACTTTATTACAACTCTACATTAATAACATGGGTGTAAAAGCAAGATTTAATTATTTATTTTTTATTTTTATTTTAAAATCGAGGGAACACACAATGCTAACATTCTTAACACTAAAATCCATTTTTTTTAAAGCAATAGCTTGAGTCTATGGAATAACCTTGATAAATGTAATTGAATTTTTCTCTGATAAGATTAACTAGTGGTAATTGTGAATGGGGAGGTCTGACCCACTCCAAATGAGATGTATGACAAGCTGAAAATAATCAATTTTGTTTCCTTTTCTTTACTGGAGCCCAGATTTTTAAAAATGAAAAGAGAAAATCGGGGCCTTGCAGGATGAAACATTTGTGTCTGAAATGTTTTTGTGTACACCACTTATCTCCCATCTCCTCAGTGTGTCTAATTGTGCTGAGCTTGGTTTAAAATGAGATCAACACACTGAAACCCCAGAAGGCTTAATTAAGGGAGGGACTTATAATAATATGTACCAAAAAGGGAATTTTTTTTTTTTGACAAATGTGGCATAAATTTTACCTGCAACATCCTTAACTAAAAGCATCCCAAAATTGTTAGACCCATTAAATTGCCTCTCTCTTTTTTTTTTAAGAGGGAGAAGGGAAAAAAAGAAGAAAATAATTTTACTTTGAAAATCTTAATTACTGTGATAGCAGGGCTGGGTTGCGCCTTTTTACGATTCCTGTATGATTTGCATTTTGAGTTGAAGTTTTGTTCTTCACAGCACACAAGCCAGCAATCAGGAGCATATAGAAATGGCTTGATAGATTCCCCTTTTAAACATGCTTATAAAACATTTTGCCTATGTAGCTTTTTGTATTACACATTCCATGGGGTTTCTCACATACCAATCAAGAAAGCATATCCCTTTTAATTCTTTTTCTCAGAAGTTTAAGAGCTTGGAAATGTACATTAATACAGAACAAATAAAATATTTCAAAAACTGCAGCCCTATTGTAAGGAGTTTCATTTGAAAAGCAAAAAAAAAAAAAAAATGCTGTCATTATTTTTATTCTTCTTTCATGGTCTTTATCTGACCATAGAATTTGAGTGAGTAGATCAGACTACAATAGAGACTGCTCCAACAACTTGGATTCCTAATTCCCTTCCTGGTTTCTGACTAGGTTCAGAAAAAGACTCTTTCAGAAACATAAAATCTAGTGACAATGAAATTAATCACAATGTACAAAAGAAAAGCAGCTGGCAACCAAACACTGAATAAAGCCAAGTGTGAATTTAACTAGCTATCAACCTCAATGTATATAGTATGTACACATTATACACATCTATATATACTTTAGATAGGCATAATCGGTATTGATGCCTTTTTATTGTATGTATGTGGGCTCCTATAGTTGCTCAAAAGTTTTTTTTTTTGTTATTACTACTTTAGAGCATATTAACTGCAACTAAACATAATAAGCATAGCTTGCCTCTTTTTGAAGATAGTTTTTTTAAAACATAGTCTTCACAGATATGCAGATAAATTCTGTATCTGATGGTTGGAACATTTCGTTTTTGAAGTGAGATAAGTTTTAACGTATGCCTTTGCCAAAAAATAGCTCCAAGAAAGAATTTAAGGAGAGCTATCATGGATGTTTTCCTCCTTCCACATGGGAACATGCATAGCACCAGAACCTTCAGAATAGAAAGAGGATATTTGAGGTTTAAGCTAATGTCATAGGAACTAATGCATGTTGTATATAAGTAGAAATTTCTTAAGGTCAGTATCAGCCAGTTCTCATATGAAATTTTCCAACTATCTTTTCTGATTTATCACAGTGCAGGGTGGTCTCTGGCTGAGATTGTGCATTAGTATCTGTGTAGTAGGGTCACTTGCTTGCTCTGGCCCTCCCACTTCCATGCCTCCGGAATAGTATGCAGTCCAAAAAAGTCTCTAATTGACCATTATCCTAAGTCAGTGTACATCAAAGTATATTAAAATAAGCAGAATGCTTAGAAGCAAAAGTACTCCCTGCCATACAGGTTACAGATTTAGAGAACTAAAAGCCATAGTCATTTATTTGTTCTCTCTTTTTTTTTTTAACCTGAATTTCAGAACTGTTTTGAAGGGTATAAAAATAGATTCACTGTGAAAAACAAAATACAAGATCTTTGGTAAAAAGGTGACACAATTCAGGACAGGATAAAAGCAAGAATTAGTGCGTACTCTAAGGGAACTGCAGAACACATCTATGCAAACCACTCTTTTTATCTTAAACATTGTTGTTTTCTTAAACAAAATTTTAAAAACTTGACACTTGTTAGCATGGAGAACTCGAAAGTGATATCTAATATAGACAAAGGAGTCAGGAAAAATCTAAGTGCAAGTAAGCACAATACTAGAACTTATTTCATTTAGGCATAGTCATCTACTGTTTGGCTAATGTATAATGCACTTTGTCAAGCCCTCTCCAAAGTCCTGGAAGTAAAAGTAAGAATAAAATATTGCCCTTTTACTTAAAGAATCAACATTCTACTTGGGAAAATTGATATGTGAGCAGACAAATTATGTTATATTATATTTAATAGTAAGTGCCAGGAAAGAGTATAAGCTAAGTTCTTTCAGAGAACAAAGGAGAAAACTGAACTTTACCTGGAAAATTGAGGCTAGTTTGATGAAATACGTATGTCATTTCTTGAATTAGAGGAAGTAGACAATTAAGAATATTCTATAGGTTGAATGTGTTGCTTATTTCAAACGAAAAATACAGAAATAAGGTTAAATGAATACGCCTCTATTCACAGAATTTTATATAGGCAATTCCCTTGGGACTAACTTTAGTAGTAATATTAATAACCATAGCTAGCATTTATTACACACTTATTATGTGCCAGGCAATGTTCTAAATGCTTACTTGCATTATCTCTGTTACTCCCTGTAACAATCATGGATGTATTATTATTATTATTTGCATTACATATCTAAGGAACCTGAGGCACCAGCAAACTGAATGACTTGTTCAAGGTCAGGCCACAGAACTAGGAAGCAGCAGAGAGAGGATATGAACTTCAGCAGTCAGTCTCTAGAGCCCAATATAGTAAGGTTTTTATTTTCAATAAAGTACTTTAGGTTGGACAAATATTAAGGACTCTGTTTTGAATAGTATATTTTGTAAAATTTTTCCTCAATATTTCAAATGTGTAAAATAGTAGCCTGCTGCCCAGAACCACTTCATTTCTTGTGCATTATGAAGTTAGCTGGTTCTAAACTCCATAGCAATATATCCTTGAAAGCAAACAAGAACCTGGCTTACTTTATTCCTTAGGTTTTGACAACCTTTATTATTTCATTTATCTGCTATTCATAGCGAGATGTAAACATCTTACTTCCCAGTGTGATCCTCATATCAACAGTGGGTCAGTTTAAAATATTGGAAATCAATATGTTATAAAACATCAGCCAGTACTAAAAAGGCAGACCCAGAGAAAATTCATTGAATGTCAAATAAAAAATAAACATCAACAGTTAAAAATGTAATAAGATAATAAATAAAAGCAGGGAATTAAAAAAATTTCTTAACCCAAAAAGCAATTTGACAAGTAAGATATACCTGTATTAAACACAAAGCCACTTACAGTAGAGGGAGCAATGAATTTTTCATGCAGGTAGACAGAACAATTCTTTTCTAAATTTAATAGACAGAATACATGACATTAGTGTCATTGATGGTGGGGTTGGGGACTCAAGAAGAGAGGGAGAACTAGAGTCTCTGGGAAGACATTAGTTAGCACAGGCTCTACATTTTTTATTGATTTGTGTAGACACTTAAGACTAAACGTTTTTAGACTGAGGATCTCTTTTGCATCCCAGATATGTATGCATTTATTTCTTATGTGCAGGTACTCAGCTCTGTTTTTATTTTTCTTACTCTCATGCCCTCATATCTCTCCCTCCAAACTTGCACAATCTGATCCCATTGTCAGTTGGTCCGTCAGTGTCTGTCTGTGAGACATCTTTTTATTGACTTGTCATTGAATCCACACTTCTATAGAAAACCCTACAAAAAGTGAGAAAGAAGTAGGGCATTGCATTCCTTTCGGGCTCCTTAAAATTTAATGTGCAGCAGCTAACAATCAAAAAGAAACAAATAATATTCTTGAACCTTGTTGGCTGGATCAAATAGGCAGACAATAGTCTAGGAGGAGGTGTGATTTGGGATCCTCTCAATTTGCCCAGTGAAGATTGCATTACCTGACTCACCTGCACATATGCTGGGATTTAACAGGATTTAACATATACATCCTTCCTCCAATGCTGTTACTTTTAGGGTTGGTCCACATTTCTGGGAGTCACAGCCTCCCAGGTGGGCACCTCCGTTTTCCAGCTGCTCTTCCTTCTGACTCAAAATGCCTGTTGCACCCATGAAGCTCTTAGCGTAAAATAAAAGTATAAGCTGAAAGAATGAGCCTCTAATTGGGAAAGGGCAGAAATCAGACAGTTCTCAGAAGAGATTTTTGTTTTTGTTGGTATTTTTGGCAGAGTTTTTACCCTGAGCCCTAGCAACCATAAATACATATTCATTTATTCATGTGTTCATTCAGTTAATGTTTTTGAGCCTTTTTCACGACTGAGGCATTATGCAAATTTCTAGGGAAAATGCACACTCTGACCCTCAAGGTCCTTATACTCCAAGAAGGGGAAGATGTATAAGGGGTGTGTGTGTGTGTGTGTGCATGTGTGTGTTACATATTTGTAATATGGTGAGTAAAGAAATAGAATTTTATAGAAGGTGTTATGGGAAATACAGAGAAGAGGCACCGACAAACCCGGAGTATGATAGGAAAGGTTGGAAATTGTCTTGGAGATGATATCTGAACTCTGACCTGTATGAAGAATGGGAAGTGGTTTTACAAGTAGAGGAAAACTTTTGTTATAGACCAGCCTCTGTGAGGAACACAAGCAACTGAGGTGGTAGCAGTATAGAGAGTAAGGCAGACAGTAGCAGAGAGTGAAGGTACAGCTGAAGTCCTGAGTCAAAGCACAGGGAGCCTTGGATGCCCTGGTGTGTAGGCCATGGAGTAGGTATGATGGGGGTCGAAGGGGGGAATGAAGGCCTGGCCTAGCGCTGTGGTCATGATGATGGAAAGAAGGCAAGAAAGCTGAGAAATACGTGGTGGAAATTCCTGCGTGTGATGTGTGATGAGGCTGAGAGTGAAATCAAGAGTTACTCTCTCATGTCACTGGACAGGCCATCAGTTGTGATAGTATCTCCACATAGTAGAAAGCAGGTTTATGAGAGACGTTAAGTTCAGATGTGGTAAATAGAAAATTAAAATATATTAAGATAGTAAAGCCCATTGAGAATCTAAAGTGTAAGGGAGCAGATTGTACATAATTTGGGAGGTAACCATGTATAGGCGATGGTTGCAACTCTCACATCATACAAGGTAACCCAAAAATAGTGTGTAATAAAAAATATCATAGTCCAAGGTTGGGAACATCATCATTTGAAGAAGATATATTAAAAATGAAAGGACTAAAGAGGAGACTGAAAAATCTGATACTGAGGTCATAAAATACAAGGAAAAAACTTCAGTAATTTCAAATAGAAGGGATATGATGTGCAGAGTCAAGAATTTGCACAAAAAAAGGAGATATAATAAGGGCTACAAACTAGTATATTACATATGGCAGTTCAACCCCTTATTGATTGCAGCAAGACAGGAAACAAATTGCAGCCAGTTGTGAATGAAGTGAGAATAGGTGTCTCTCTAAATTTTTAGATGAATGTTGAAGGAATTAACTGTATTAAGGGGAGAGGTTGTTATGGTTGATGAAAAAGACTTGACATGATTATTGTTTGAGGAGCAGGGGCAGGAAGGGTGTGGCCTTTAAAGATAGAAAGGAGAGGGGATGACAGCTGGAACAGTACCTGAAAGAGGACATGAGGTGGAAGAGTCAAGGACAAACATGGAGACATTGGCTTTGAACAGGGGGGAGAACATCTCAGCTTCTGAGACTCTAGGGAAGGATGAGATAATGGTTCTGATACAGATAATTCTATTGTTAGTGAGTTGAGAAATTGATCAGCAATATACCTGAGAGCCTCAGGTATAATGGTCAACAGCAAAAGGAAAGAAAGTTGGGTAGGGAGATTAAGAAAATAGAGGAGTTTTTGGAATAGTCTTTCAGGAAAATCAGAGAGTGTTCTGGTCAAGTTAAACAGTAATGAGCAGAGATGGGGTCAAGCAGATTTTCAAACCATAGATTTGGAGTACTGACAAGTGGCGGTACAGTGTTATCCAGCAACACTCAAATATTAGTGGGTAAGGTTGAAGACAGCCCATTAGAGTATTTACTTTGCCATGGAATTTGCTGGGCAGATTTGGCAGGGAGGTGACCATCTACTCAGCCATCTAACCAACAAGTGTCGATTTACCTGTTTCTTAGAAGCATAGGTTGACCATGTCACCACCACTCTTCACAGCCTCTGTGGTGTTGCCCTGGTCACCATCCTGAATCCTTTGTCCAGACCAGCCCTGCACTCTGCCTGCTGATTATTCCTTTAATGTTTTATAAATTGGCCATTTGGAAATATGCTTTCAGAAATCTGCAAAATTAAACTAAATCTGGCCCTCAGTCCACATGTATCCATCTGTGAGCTCCATTCCAAAATAGAGCTCAAATCTACCCATTCTGCTCCTTCACCACTACAGTCACCTTAGTCCAAGCCACCACCATCTCGCTGAGAAATAGTACCATTTTCTAACCAGACTCCTCACTTCCCACCTTAGCTCTTTTTAAGCTTTTGTCCTCATGACAGCCTAGTGATCATGTTTAAAATATTACAAAAACTCTGCTTTACCCCTGAGTCCTCTTGTATTTGGAATAAAACTCACATCCCTTAACCTGACATATAAAGCCCCACACGGTGGTGTCCCCAGGCATCCCTGACCTCCTCTCCCATCACTTGCTCCCTTGCCGATGATTCCTGCAGCCAACTCACCAGGCACATTCCTGCCCCAGAGGCTTTGCACTAATTTTTCCCTCAACCCCAAATGCTCTTCCACCCAGTTTTCACATGACTGGCAATTTTTCATGCTTCAACTCCAGGCTTAAAGGTTACCTACCTAGAGAAAAACTTTGTAATCTTCCTATCTGGTGTACTTGACCTCTGCATCCCTCCAGAACTCTATTCTATCATATTTTTCTTATTAAAAAGTGTTATTTCATAATAAGTATTATAAATAAAACAAAATGTCATTAACGCATTTCACTACTCACTATGTTATCTCCTTTTTACTAGATTATAAAATCTTTGAGGGTAGTAACCATGTCTGTCTTGTATAACATTATAGCCCCAACCCTTCCCTAGAAAAATGCTTAACTAAATGCCTGGTACATAGTCAAAAATGCCAACTCGTTAACTGACTGAACCTCCTAATTGCTGTATATATAGCATTAATATTGTTGGTCTTATCTTGGGTGTTGAACACTATTGTTTAAGTTTTCCTTCCTGAAACCCTTTTATCTTAGGTTTCTGGAACATCATGCACTCCAGGTGTTCTTACTGCTTGGAACACTTACTCTCATTTGCAGTTTTCTTTTCCCCTAAACACTCCTTAAATATTAGCATTCCTTGGAGACATACTTTTGGCCCCAACTCCTCTCAATAATCCTGTTTTTTTTAAGATAATCTGAACCATGGTCACCACTTTAACCAATCCTGTATGCCAATAACTCCCAAATTTTTCAGCCTAAACCTTTCTCCATCATGGTGTTTAAAGCTGTTTATCCAGATGCCCAGCAAGAATTTCTAAATCAATACTTCCAAGTTCCCTAACACTTAAAGATTTCTGAAATGAAACATTCTGTTTTCCTCACATCCCAACCCTATTTCTGCTGTTATATCTCCCATTTCCATCCTTGGCACTAATCTAGCTCATTACCTGCACCAGCTACTCATTTATTCATTCTTCAGTAAATATTTCTTGAGTGTTTTCTATATCCTAAGCACTATTCTGAACACTTAGAATAAGTACAACAGTGTATGGAACAAAAAACCTGTTTACATTTGTCTTAGAATACTTCGCCATCTTAGAATGCTCTTCTTTTCTCACTTCCTCTTTCCAGTTGGTAACTCAGTTTTGTAAACACTTCCACTTACAAACTCTTAATTTACACATTTTTCCATTCCTTCTCTACCACCTTAGTCCAATTCCTTATCACCCCTAGCCTTACAATAACTTTTTAATTGGTCAGTCTGCCTCCAGGCTACCCATACGATCCACTTCCTAAATGCAACAAGACAAATCATTCTAAAATGCTAATTTTGTCATGATCTCCCCCTAGATTAAAATCTTTCAGTGACTCTCATCCCTACAAAATGAGTGTCTCGTTTATACAGCTACAGAAATCAAGTCCAGAGGACTAAAAGGCAGACTAAGACAAAATGAGAATTATGTAAAGGAAGGAGGGAAGAGAGCCTTAGGTGAATGCCCCAAATATTCCAAAGTTTTCATTACAGCACATCATCATAATATGAAATGTGCTGGCACCAGCTGGAAGAGACCAAGCAGATCCAATCAATTTATGCATGTATTTTTTCATCATGAAAATACTGCTTTCATTTTCTCTCTATCATTCTTTGTGCTTGTTAAACATTCTTATTTTATACTATTTGTTAAATTATTAAGTTTAATTTTAACTTCCAATTCCTGATGATTTATGAATACATTGAACAAAACAGTTCCATAATGTAGATTTGTATGGGCCGTAAGAGGTATTTGTACTAAACTCATAAGTGCCATAATAAAACAAGCTTCACTTACATGTATAATTCTCATTTCAGCCTCAATTTGCTTTTAAGGAAAACTTTATACCAAGTAACAATTTATCTATTGGACCAATGTAGAATTCATCATGATTGTTATTTAACGAATAGGGCAAACCAAATCATTCCACTTCTCTTTAAATAATTTTTGAATTATGTGTTATTTATAAAATCATGACTTCCTTTGAACCAGAAATAAACTCACTCTTCAGTAACCTTAATATTTTTTAATTGGAGCTAAAGACTAATATTATAGGAACAGACTGTCTTATTTGAAAGACATTTTAAGTGAAGCCATATCAGCCATTGTTTTCTTGGTTGGCAGAATCAATCAATTCACCTATCAATCAAATATTTATCAGGTGCCAACATTGGGCCTGGCATTGATCCAGTTTCACACATTGATGGAAATGGTAAGTCCAAAAAGGGGAAAATAAGATGATAAATTCCAAACTAGAAAATATGTTCATTGAAATATTTTTATTTCCACCAATATGAATTGTGTATATTTTTTCAATGTAAAAACATCTTTATAGGAAACATTTTTAGTTTGATGGATGAAAGCTATTACTTAGAATCTGGTATTATATAAACTTACATAGTATTCAGTTCTCCTTTTCAGGGGAATACCGTTTCCAAGAGCTTTTGTCATATTGGGTAACTTTCTATAATTATTTCCTATTGAAGCAATGAACCAGTGTTTCTTTTCTATAGAGCATTGCTTTGGGGCACTGTGCCACTTAGGTGGTCTCTCAGAGGCTTGTTGGGAATGAACTAATCGGAGCTCAGGGCTCTTCCTTGGTGGATTCCAAGACCCCATTGTTCCAAGTCCTTCTGCATTTACAGGATATATCCACTTGATCTCTGAACTTGAGAGTTCAAGTAATCTCTGTAGAGCTTAGTCCCAAGAGACCAAACAGAAAGTCAAAGGAGCTATGCTTCTGCTAAGTCAACAACAGACAATTACTGAAGGCTAGGCAGGATCTTTAAATATAAAATACCCTCTTCATCTAGCTTCTCAGCTTATGCTTCTTACAGAATCAAAGTCTGAATTGGATGATAAACTATAAAGTAAAAGAAGCCTCTTTAATATGTTTTTCCAGGGCTCTTTGTCACTATATGAGTTAGTTAATAGATCCAAGTCACCATATCCCAAAGGGCTTGCACTAAGCAGAATCCTCCGTACATCTAATTATTTCAACAGCAAATAACCTTTAAACGTGGCAATTTAGGGCAGCTGAATAAGCATGGAACACATTCCACTAATAATGTGTTAATTTAGTGGATAGAGGGAAACAGGAGCTAGGCAAGGCATAGCCACTTATTTTAGTCACCCCAGAAAATTATTCAAACAGTTTTTAGGGAGATCAAATGTTGTGAAGACCTTTTCTCAAATTATTACAGAATGAACCTCATCAACATTTCCAGAGACATTTGGACCTGGTTGGTACCTTCAGTGTTCTGGGTCTCAGGCCAACAGGACTCATCCATTATGGTGGACACACTGAAACCAGCTGAGCAGTGCCTCCCCCTCTATGGGTCTCGGAACCACAGAACCCTTTCTAGAAGTTTCCAAGTTGCAATACTTGCAGTATCTTTCCTTTGTTCCCTTAGTCCTAGGAATAGTAGCTGTTTCCTACAGTTGTTGCTTCCCTGATACTTTAGAGTACTCTTTTTACCCTTTTAGTTAACTAGTTAACAACTCTACTTAGAGAAGAGTTCTTTATAGTAAATTCTTTCTGCTTAAATAACTGATTTGTGGTTTTGCCTCCTGACTATGCTCTGACTTAAAAAAAAAATCACATATTTGCCACTTATTAACTAGAACGAAATTCTTAACTTTCCTAAGCTTTGGTTTCCTAATCAATGAAACAGAGTTAATATTAGCACCTACCTCAGATGGCTGCTTTGAGAATTAAATTAAACAATATATGTAAGGGTAAAATACCTGGCAAAACCTAAGTATTCAATATTATACAGCCTCAAGGAGCTTATAATCTGGCCAATAATGTAATACAAATACCTTCTAATTCATAAGCTATGGAGTGGGTCCCTGAAGGTTTATTTTATTATTTGTCCTTAAATTGTATATAGGCACTCTTTTGTCTTAGTAGCTATTTTATAACAAATAAAAATGATACTAAAAATACAGTAGGCATGAGAAAATTATATGAAAACTATACATCATGCCATCACAGCTAGGAAGAAAAGGTTAGAATAAAGAGTGCAAAAACCTATGTCTTGTTATATTTTTCTTCACTTTGTCAAATTTTATAAAGCAGTGGTCCCCAACCTTTTTGGCACCAGGGACCAGTTTCACGGAAGACAATCTTTTTGTGGATGCGGGGAGAAGTAGAGGGGGATGTAAGGGGAGGCGGGTCTCTGAAGACCCAAGTGCCAATGCCTCGGTCTGCAAGGCCCATGGCAGGCCTTTCAGCTCCTCCACTCCTCAGCCTTTTTTAGTGGATGCAGAACCAAGCTGACTTTGTAACCTGGCACACTCCTGGTTCCTATCCAGCCTAGAAGCCCATTTGGCTGCCCTACAGGGCCCTGACCGGACAAGCCTAAGCTGCCTGCAACAGGGCACCGGGCTTGTCTTACCAGCCAAATTGGCAGGGCCCCTGAGTCCCAGACTCTAGAGGACCCAAGGAGAAGCCTTTGAGGGGTCTATGAACTCCTTGAAAATGATGGGTCAAATTGTGGGAATGCACAGTTATGCATTTTTCACAGGATGAGTCAGAACTTGCCTTAGATTTTCCAAAAGGGTCCTGACTCCCTAAAAGGTTAAGAAACACAGGTCAAGATCATTGTCTTTAACTTTATTTCTGTAGCCTCCACTATCTCAAATGTACTCTAACGGCTACTGCGCTGCCAGGGGTTGGGGACAGCAGTTCCAAAGTGAGCATGTGTCATTCTCATAACAAATACAAACTTAAAAAGTTTAAGATGTAAAAAGATTTCCTTCAGTTAAATGGAGAACGTTTTCTATTGCAAGGAATTTCAAGAGGATCTGAAGGAACCTCCCTGTTGGGGTACAGGATGGTATCCGTGTACATGCATGGTCTTCAAAGCACTTTTCCTACAGCACCACCTACTCTGCCCTCCTGAAGGCTGGCTATGTCCACCAGAAGCGGAGCTCTGTTTCCCAGGTCTGTTATCAGAAAGCTCTATGGTAAAATGTAGCAGATTTAACAAGGTCTTTATCTTTCCTATCTCATCATAACCCATAAATTGACATAATAGAATAAAAAATACAGAGAGACAAACAGGCCAGAGAAAGGGGAATTATCTCAGCAGAAGAAAGATGTCAACAAAATTTTGAAGATGTGGAGAGAATGGAAGAGTCATGATTGAATTAGAGCCGAGGATGCTGAAACCTAAATGTCTGTAGGCGGGAAGCAGATGAGAAGCAAGGCAATTCACAGCCCACAACTCCAGAACTGGAGGAACCATTGAAGATGGAGCTAAAACCAGATGGTTTATTGGAAATTTTGGGGGGAAGTACAACTCAGATCTACTCTTTCCCAGACTGTGCATCTTGACAGAAGTCAGATTTTTCTGGAGATCTGGAATGAGAGTATCTTGACTCTAGGGATGTCAGGCAAGAAAACTACCAACACTTTTTATGCCTAAAGCTTTAAGAAACCTGGATGACCTCTTATTACATCTCACCTCTTTACTTCTCCACTCCTAATAGCAAAAAATTAAAGGATTTTCCTTTGGGAAATTTGATCAGCTGAGAAGAAATGGCCACAGATATGACAATTTGAGGTCACAAACAGAACAGTTGGGTTCTTATTCGACTATACTTCTGTGAGACCCACCAATAAATAAACTCCGCTTCATGCATGCTGACCTTCAAATTAGCTTTTTAGTATTCCAGTCTTAAACATGAATGGGGAAACATGGAGCAACACACAATTGAAGAAAACTCAAACACAAACAAGAGAAACAAGATGATACAAACTGAAAGGATTACTAATGAAACAGACATAATGCAGGGAATAGAAAAAAATTTAAAGGAAAATAAACTATCATTACTATCCCTAGAGTGGAAGGGGTATGTGTGTGTGTGTATTTTATGGCAGATATATATGCACACATATATATATCTTCTATAAAACAAAAACAGAACGCTGTTAAGAAAGTAAAATACAGAGAATAAAAGAAAGCTTTTGGAAATTAAAAATGTGATAGCATTTTTTTCAATCAATCAAGGATAGGAATAAAAAGTTGAAGAAATCTCTCTGAAAGTATATGAATAAAAAAAGAGAAGTGAATATAGAAGAAGAAAGACAAAATTAGAAGATAAGTGCAGGGTTCCAACATCCAAATAAGAATTATAAAGAAAAAAAAATAGGAGTGAAAAAAATATGAAGGAAAATAATGTAAAACTCTTTCCTAGAATCATTGTCATACCTAGTTTATTCAACAATGGAACAGACTATTTTTAATACCGTGCTCCTATAATCAACATACTTATTTTTTTGTAATAATGAGTAATCATTTCATTTATTGATTCATTTTGTTTTAATATAAATAACAGCTTAAAAAAGAACAAATGTCAACTTACGTGTTACTATTTAAATTTAATAAAATATTTACTATATGAACTAAAACCTGTGCTTACAAAAAAAACTTATGCCTCATATGTCACTTTTTTGTCACTTTTTAAAATTTTAAACTTCAAATTAAAACTCCAGCGGTCACATGGAATGATAGAATTGAAGTCATTCAAGTTAAATTTCTGTGTCTTCAAAATCACTGTGTCATTACTATTTATTTTCAATCTTCTATTTAAACACAGTAATATAGAACAATAGGGGCTGAAAATAGAAACTGCACCCAAAGAGAGCTCAAATGATTCTGAACTGTTATGAACTTACTCTCAAAATGCATGTAGGTATGTCATACATGTCAGGAAGGAGGGAGCTAACTCTATAGGTGATAGTTTTCCACATTAATTTCCCTGTAGAATATAATATTTAATATAGGATAAGTAATACAATGTGCTAATTTGAAGTTTACATATATATTATTAAAATTCAACAGTAATCCCAGCAATTGTTCAGAACTTTGAATAATAGTAGGTTTGAGAGGAGAGTTGCTGGCGCACTGTAGTAAAGAAAAAGTATCATCTTTTAGTAAGCTTTAATATTATATTAAAATTCTCTTCAGCATGAATTTCCTGCACTGAACAACACTGCTCCATCAGACCACTCTTGGTACTCCAGCTCCCAGAACTGAAAAGTATGAATTTGCAGATTAAATGATTTACAAAATGCTCTGCAAAAATGAATGAAAAAATATCCACTCTTAAGACACTTCATTTTGAAATTGCAGGGTAAAGAAAAAAATCTTAAAATTTAAGAGAGAAAGCACAAGCCATATACTAACAAGCAGATTGCTCAACAGCAACAATAAAAGCTAGGAAATAATAAAACAGATCCTATAAAATTCTAAGAGAAATGTATTTCCAACCAGAATTCTTAACCAAGCTAACATATAAAAAGGGAAGAATAATGATATTTTAACAGAGCCAAATGTCCAAAAAAAAAATGTACTTTCAATGCATTTTTCTCAAGAAGCTGTTGAAGGATGTGCTTTATGAAAAATGAGGAAAGAAACTAAGAAAAAGGAAGATGAGAAGCAATACTTAAAAGAAGAAAAAGGAATTCCCAGGGAGGTAAAATATGGGTTCATATCTGAGTGCAACTAGTTTAGAACAATTGAGAAAAGCAGACAAAAGTGTTACAGAAGGAATAGCCCAACAAATATATGAGGTGAGAGATTGTCAGATCCTTGACTATGTTTGCTGTGGCTCTCCTAGTGGAATGCAAGCTACATGCGGTCATGGAACAGGTCTGCCTTATTAAACTAGTGGGTTCCTACAACCTTTGAAGCATAATGCCTGATACACAGGTAAGCACTTCATAATTATTTGCTGATATTTAAAACACTGACTTTTTTTTTTTAATTTTTGTTTTCTTATCCTCCTGCTATAAATATCTTTTTGAAACGAGGATGAAAAAGGACATACTTAACAGTACATTCTTAAGTCTCATCTAACCTGCCATTTAAAAAAAGGAGCAAAAGAAAAACTACAGTTGTAAATGATATTTCAAATGCTGTGAAAATGGTGCCCTTATTTTTAAGTATGCAAACTAACAATAGCTATCAAAATTTAAAATGCACCTACATTTTGACTCAGCATTTCACTTCTAGCAGTACATAAAAGTGGCTTATACAAAGGGACAGCATGAAAAATGGTCAAATCAGCATTCTTTATAAGAGCTAAAAATTGGAAACTATTTTTTCTTCTAAAGGAAGTTGGGTAAATAAACTTTAGTACAGCCATATAATGGGTTAAATTGTAGCTGTTAACATAAAATGAGGTAGATTTGTATGTGCTGACTTAGGAAGATCTCCCGAGATATATTAGTAAGTGAGAGAAGTGAGGTGCAAAAAAATGGGAATGAAATGATCTCACTTGTGCAAAGGAAAATATCCACAAATAATATGGGACAGTATGTAGTTATCTTCTCCCACTATTGAATACAAATCAGTTATACACATCATGCAATGAATTAAAATAATTGGTAAATTTAGATTATTGAGATAGGTAAGTAGGGGTGTACTGATAAATGATTAACAACTGGCTGTTGAAGAAAAAAAAAATTCTTGATTTGTAGTGCTTGCCCATATCTATGGTGTAAATATTCCCACCATGCTGATGTCTCATTACCAACATAATGTCACTGAATTTGGAGTTGGACAAAGATGATCACAATTTGCTCTCCCAAGCCAGGAGGAACCAACACCAGCACATCACTAGGGGTAACCACAAGATGAGGGGCTTGCATTGCCAGAGCATATGTGATCTCTGCTCTCAGTCCTCATCTCTCCTTTAGATCATTTCTGTTATCCAACAGTAAGTCCAGAAAGGCCATTCAGCAGGGCAAAGTTTTCTGTGATGTTTAGTTTCCCTATGAAGTTGGATGAGCAGAGCTGCTAAATTCAGCTTTTGCACTGAACAAAGATCAGGCAATTTACATGATTTTCCTTTGCCCCTTCTGAGCTCTTGGATGTGTTTGCATGTAGAGTAAAGAAAATATTAGGTATAACAAGAATGAGCTATCAAATTGATATTTCCTGACCTTTTGAAATGGAAAATACACCTTAAATTAACAACATGTATGGAATAAATGCAATGAGTTATGCCCTTTGACTTCAAACTATTTGCTTTCTAGATATGTGTGTATGACCATCAACTTTCTGACAGAAACCCTAATACTAGGTCTTTGAAAATCCCCACAGTAAATGCTTGGCTAAATAGCAAGAAAGGAGAAATGATCTTTCCTCTTAAGTGAGTGCTGATCCAGGCGGCAGTTTCTTCATTTGCTCAATGCAATGTCTTCTACTACCATCACATCTGGGCAAAGGTCATGTATCAATGATGTTTATCTATGTCTATGTTTATTTGCAGCTGGAAGTAGGCAAGAGGGATAGTTATAAAGAAAAAAATAAGAAAAATTCCAGAAAGAGAAAGAGGGAAAATTTCTGTTGTAATATATAAATCTTACCCCTCTTGATGAGATCCTAACAGCCACAAAACAAGTGATACTATTATTGAAACCAGGACACTTGATAGAGGAGAAGGTACATAATTGATAATTGAGGGAGGAAAAAATGTAAAGTGGGACTGTCCCAGGCAAGATAGGATATATGTATGGTCACTTACCAATAAATGATATTAGAGTTAAGTACTTGAAATGCATAAAGCTGAGACTGATGATTTGATGCTTTCACTTGACAATACAAAATCCATGTGTCCCAGAGAATATGAAAATACAGGTCAGAAAGATTTTTTTTTAAAAAAACCTAGTTACACAAGTAGGTAGTACAAGGAAGATCAAATTCATAGCATATAAAGTGAAAATATGTTGACCAAGTTGCTGAGCTACTTCACGATATTTTTAGAGACATATAGTTGGATCTTGTTTTGCAGAAATAAATGCATTTCTAAAAAGATATTGATGAACTCAATGTTTCTTGAATTTAAGTATCTTTTGATTTTAATTATGAGCTCAGATATGTGAGTCTTGAAAACATCTAGTCCCACACATCTAGTAAAATTATAACTATATATGCCAAAATGTTTAAAAATAATGCATCTACTGAAAATGTAACTAAACTAATATTAGCAATCAACATTGAGCAAAATTTCCTAAATTTCTCCTAATGTTTTAAACATTATTTTAAAGGCATAAATGAAATGAAATGACATTGTAATCAAAGAGACCACGCTGTTCCAAATAGTAAGTTCTATCATCTTTCCTACCCAACATCATACAACAGAGTAACATTTTTTCTCTTTGGGTTATGAGACTGTGTTTCATTATAATTTGTGGAAAGCTCTGGCACAAAGAAATAAAAAAGTCTGGTGTAGAACATACACTGGAAAAGATTCAAAAATAAGAGACATCCCCTCAAAATACAGCAATAAATTTACTTTGCACATTCATATTTACTGGAGCTTATGCAACTGTAAATAAAGTAATAGGTGATTGCATACTGATTTACGCAGCAGATTTTTAGGCCTTGCTATTCAATGAGGAGAAGAAAAAATTCTCTGATGTGATAATTTAGTTAATTCATGTCAAAACAATGCCCTGAATTATCAATCGTGTAATGGCAAATTTCTGTACATAGAGTTTCTGCATTACAACATGTACCTGTAAAACTTAAAAGAACTGTCACTTTTCCCATTAGACAAAACTCTGTTCAGATCCTAGCCTGAGTAAAATGTCAGGTTCTGATCTCTAAAACCAAAGAGGAATGTGTAGTGCATAATCAAACTAAGTTTTACCTCGCTAAAGCCAGAAATAATTCATTTCAAGTTGCTTCTGACTTAGTCCAGGTCATGTAATCCCAACAAACCATGGCCAATTCTAGGGGCTTTGGTGCAAATGTGCTAGAAACATTATAGGATATCTTAAAAATATGCTCAAATATTCAAAGTTCTTTAATTTCAAATGAAATTTTAATGTGCATAAATTAAGGACCAGAATTTATAAATGCCTTAATGCTATTAACTATAATATTTGTGAAAGATTATTCTATAATTATGTTTAAATTGATGGAACAAGTATATCTATAGACTCAAACCAGAATGGGAAAACATCATGACTTGAATGTAAATCTTAATTGCCATTATTAAAATAATATCTGAAGAATTGAACAGGCAGATGAAACAGAAACTTTGCTTAATAAATAAGTGCAGTGCTGCACTTAATAAAAGAATGATTGTAAAGAAAATTTTTAGCCAGGGTATTACTCACCTATTCGTTCTAAAGCATAATTGTCAGCTTTATTTTCCTATGCCAGAGTAAGCGGCTGCATCTTTGGGATATTTACAATTTGTGCAATTTATTGAGACAGATCCAATTCCTTTTTTATTTGTTTTTCCCAAAGCACCTATTTTTTTACCTTTGCTGACCAGTGCAAAATCATCCTCACTAATGTTTATAAAATACCACATTATTGTTAGATATCGAATCCAAATGCAAGCACTGCAGGTTCTAACAGATAGGAGCTTGATGGAATCTGTCTTTAGATTGCTGCTGTCCAGGCTGCCTAAGCATAGATTCTGTAAAAGTCAGTGACATGAAAGAATGGAAGGGAAGAAAGTCAGGGGTGTATGTGTGTGCATATGTGTGTGAGTGTGTGTGTGCATACAGACACAGATATGTGTTTAGGGGAAAGAGGCCGATGGAGAAAAATGGACAGAGAAGGAAAGAAAGGGAAATTGTAGTACAGAAAACATCCTAAAACTTGAAGGCTAAAAATTTGGCAACATCCTTTGTTCCCCCAATGGCTATTAACCTATGTTAATTCAAACATAAGAGTAATTAAAATTTATATTCAGAAATGGGTTAAATTCTTAATTTGAATTTTTAAATATTTTTATAAGTCATCTGTAGCCCAAATTCTTAGTGTTTATAAAAAGAATACATTATAAAAAAAATAGAAAATATCAAGTACAAAAAAAGTAATTCTCTAGCTCCAAACTAAAAAGGGAGAGGTGTCGTTTCCCAGTCACTACTGACATTCTGTTTTCCTCCCCCACAGTGAGAATAAACTTAAGGACAGTGGTTTTTTGCTGGGCAGGGGCTGAGATTCCCTAGATTACTGGCCCAGCAATATAGAAAAATGAGAACTAGTTCTGCTCATTCTTGACATATGACAAACCTCCAATTTTAAAGAAGAAATGTACCAAAGGAAGAAGGGAAGCAAAACTGACTATATTTGTACCATATGCTAGGATTACTCTAGGATCTTTACCTACACGAACCCTTTTAATTTTCCCAATAACTTTCTGATGTAGTAATTACCCCCATTTTACTAGTGAGGAAATTGAAATTCTGAGAAGGTCAACAAATTACCCCAGGTTACAAAGGAAGTAAGTATAGACTAGACAGCATCCTATTAAGGAGACCCAGGCAAGCATCTAGGTCCTTTTATATGTGAAGTCTAAAAGTAGTTCATAATAAACACCTTACTGAACTTATGAGTAAATTCAGAATATTTGAAGATTATTCATAAATGCATCACTTATTTATTCATATGTGTTCTATTTCTGTTACTATGAAATTCATATATTATTGGAGAAAACCTTGGATCTATGAACATTTTATCTGCAGAATCAATTAAATGAGTTGCCTATCTAAAGAAGCAGTTAAAATCCAGTGTGGGTTAACCACTGAGCACCTAAAAGATGACCAGATGAAACTGTTGAGAAAGCAAAGCTAAGTTTCTTAGATCTACTGCAAAAAGGGCTAACATCACCTTGATAGAATCTAAGTTGCATCTTCAATTGGAGAATTAAGGGAGAATTAAGAATTAATTGGAGAATTAAATTTTTAGGATCTAGATTGGATGATTTTAAAGCAAGTATTGAAAGGTGAAGGATTGATTGGGATTGGGTGGAGTTGATGGCATGAGGGTTTGGATTTGCGGACACAGCAAGGAGAGGCTCCTACCTAAATCAAGTCTTGATGGGCAAATTGTTAGTCTAGATGTCAGCTATTTTCATGTTGTGGCAGACTTATCTTCCAGTAGCAAGCGCTTCCCAGAGCATGTAACTAAGTTACTTTTCCTTTTGTCCAGGGTAGCTTAACACTGGGGCAGCGAATTATGATGGTTTTATTCTCATTTGTGCAATGCAAAATATAAAATATTTCAGTTTGACAGCAAAGTTCATATTCTTTTTGTTCTGTCATGCTTCTTCTGAAAAAGGAGTAGAGCTTTGCAGTGGGTGAGCTCTCAACACTCCGGCTTTACCTCTGTCTTGCAAACCAGTTTTTCTGGGCTTTCGCTCTTCCATTTACAGAAGAGAAAACAGTCTTTCTTTCGAAAATGAGCCTCCTTCTCTGAGGGTTAGAATGTATTACTCCAGGAGGAGGCTTCCTCCAGGGACTTTCATTTATCTCATTGCCTTATCCTCAGAGTTTAAACATACTTAGCCTGTGGTCTTTTTGTAAAAGGCTTAACAAACAAACGTTTTGTAAACCAAAAACATCAAAACCTATGAGATTGAATGCATTGGTTCTCCAGGAAAATAAACCTAGGAAATTCATGACCATATTTTCATATGTTTTCCCCAAATCTGGAACAATAAGGAAAGTGAGTTCCAAAAGCCTTTATAGAGCAATATCCCTGCTAATTAGGAACAAACCATGTATTTGGATGGTGGAGACAGATGCCTTTTTCATGAGAAAGGACTTCTAAAGAATAAGGAATCATAAACTCAGTTTAGTTGGTGTGTAGATTAATTGCAGAGTGATGGGCAAATATAAATAAATATGACGGAGGTAGGCTTTGAGTCAGTCCTGAGAGACACAACAGAGACAAAGACAGAGACAGAGAGAGCAATTGAGCAAACAGTGTGGTTGTGTGGTGAAGAGTGAATTTAACCCTTAGTCAACCGGATGTCCCCCAGGGAAAACTTTTCAGGTAACTAGAATTAAGGCCAAATCCAAGAGTGAATTGCTTCCAGGGCTATACGAAGAGAGGTGATGACTCTACACTGCTGAAACAGGTGGGAAGGAGTACGTGTGTGTGTGTGTGTGTGTGTGTGTGTGTGTGTGTGTGTGTGTGTGTGAGAGAGAAAGAAAGAAAGAGACAGGACAATCAGGATCAGGGGATATTTCTATAGATCACATAAGTTTCCTCTTTTCCACCATCACAGTTTCTGGGCATTGGCCAGAAAGCTTCAAAATAATGACTGGTTTTTGTGCACCTTTCTGAGGGAAGCTGCTGCAGCCAGATTTCTCAGCTATTCTGGCATCAAACGACTATACCAGGAAACTATGATTGAATTAAAAGCAACCCAACTGAGATGTTCCATTTTGAGCGATTATGAATCAAACTAAGCAGCATACTTATGCTTGAAAAGTTGAGAGAGGAACCAAATAATACCAGGATGACGGGACCCGGTGGGCAGAAAGACCTAGACTGCTGCCATAGCCTCATGGTTGCCTGTAATTACCTTTTGAACCTCCCAGTTCTAAGTTAATTCATTTCCTTCTTGGCCCGTGCCTGTGTAAGTAACTTAATGTAAAAACAACAAAACAAAACAAAAAAAACGAAAAATAAAAGCACGGTATTCAGGGAAGAAGACTTCAGAGCCCTCACTTGGCGTCACACTTGGCCTCAGCCTCTCCAGAGCTGCTTGACAAGACCTTGTTAAGCCGACCCCTTGAGCACTATCGAAGGCCATGTCACAGGCGGATTGCTAAGGTAGCAAAACACCCAAAGACATTTCACTCACTGTAGATCCAGGCTGAAGCCGTGAAAGTTTTGTAAATATGCATAACCAGGGGCAACTGGTATTTTGTCCCACATTAGAAGAAAATGCTAAAGGCCAGAGGAAAGGAATGAGTTCAGGGTAAGGTGAGGAGAGCAAGAGCAATAGATTTTGAGCACCTGTGTAGGATTCTGAGAAGCCCCCATATTCTCTATACACTTCCCCCTTTTTCTTGTTGTTTCCCAGGTGGGATAAGCAGGGAAAACTCAGCTAGGTTTGTAAATTCAAGAGCAGAGATCTTCCCAAAGCACAATCTGGAAGGACAATACGTCTGGGAGACAGGTGTCTAATAGGGAACCTGAGAGACAGAGTGTGATGATGACACATAGGTTCCGGGTCTGCAGGGGCTCAGGGCAGTCCCCCAAACAGATGCAAAGCTCATCTTGTTGCCAAGAGACAGTCCCATTTTTGCATGTCCCTGAAAAAGTAAATATATTTTAGCTGGTGGAAAGACTTTGTGAAGTGATAGGAGACTCTGGGCAGGGTGAGAAGATGCCACACGGCAGAAGATGCAGCCTGGGTTAGTTACCTAACAGAACGTCTTTAGGAATATACCGGTGCCTGCACAGAGGACGACGAGAGCTCCAGGGACAGACAAGAGGGAAGACCCCATGGATGCCAATGACAAACAAACTGACCAAGGACTAAATGCCCACCCCGGAAGCCAAGAAGCATCTCTGAGATCTTCAACAGCACATTGAGGGAAACGTGTGGAGAGGTAAATCATGAGTTTACCGTCAAGAAAACAAAACTGTGAGTTCATCTGGAAATGGCTAAACTCAGTTTTCTGTCATAAATAGGTACGGTAACTTAAGTTAGAGACTAAGTTTAATTATGGAACATGCAAATTTCACTTTCTGTACACCTAAGTGCATGGTTGGTGAAAACCACAGTCACCGAAACAGGTTTTTTTCACTTCTTTTCTTTCTTTCTTTCTTTCTTTCTTTCTTTCTTTCTTTCTTTCTTTCTTTCTTTCTTTCTTTCTTTTTTTTTTTTTTTAACAAAACCAGGGATAATTGCATGAAACAAATTTGAGGGAAAAGAAGCAAGTACCCTTTTCTACTCCTGGTCCACTCTCGTAATCATATTATGAAGTGAATACCATCGTGTACATTTTAGATAGGAGGAAATTGAGATTGAGAGAGATTAAGTAACTCATACCCATCACCAGTAAATAGACCTAAAATTAAAAATGAGAGATAAATGAATCCACAGTTTTCTTTAACATATTGGGCATTAATAATATTCTCTTTTAAAATTAGCCTGTTATCCTTTCTAGCACCCATCTAGTATTTTTGTCTTTTTAATTGTCCAACTTCTAGAGCAGATTATTAAATATTTATTTTATTTAAGCATAAACGATGTCTTCAAATAAAATATTATATGGAACTCCTACGTCTGTGGGTGTGTGGACACACACATACAGGCACAGGGGCTCACACCCTCACACACAATATGAAACGGACCTTCTCCGGGTGACTGAGGGGTTTGGGAATGGCAGGGTCTAGTGTAACACTCCATCAATTTCAGCAGTGATCATGAAAGCACTTCCTCAGGACTCTCTTAGAAATTCTAATAGGCTTTCCTTGGGAGAGAGTTGAGTACATTTATATACCAACTGTCTTCCTACCTGGCGCCTTCATTCTCATCTGCTTCTATCACTTCACTGAAACTGATCTCTGGAAGGTTTTTAAATTATCTCCTTTTGGTCAAATTCAACGGACATCTATAAATTTTATTTCTTCACAAACTTTCCTGCAATTAAATAGTCTGTTTCTTGAAGTTCTCTTCTCTTATTTCATAACACATCCATTCATGAGTCCCTCCGTATTGCCTGACCAGTTATTCTGCATTTTCATCAGGCTCGATGCCTGCTCTTGACTTCTAACTGGAAGACTCAAGCTCGAACTCTCTGATCCTGTCTTTCCACACACTTTCTCAGTGAGCTGATCCTGTCCCAAAGCTTCATTTATGACCTCTTGGTGATGATCCAAATTATAAGCCTCTATACTTTCTCATTATGCACGTGAAATGTGAAAAACCTACCCGTAATCTTCACTGCTATCCCCCGGAACTTCAAAAAGCCCCAAACTGCTTGTCTTGCTTTCCCAGATGTTTCATTTTGGCACCGGCATCATTTTTCTATCTCCCAGAAGTAAAAAATTAAAAGCATGGTTTACTCTTTTCGTCCTCCCAATCAATATCCAATCTGTCACATTATTTTAGCAAATATTCCTTCAGAATATTTCTCAAATTCATCCCTTCCTCTTCATTCTGGCACTGGTGTTACTCTTACACAGCCTCACATCTGGTTTGCCACAATGGTTTCCTGCCTTATTATTTTTCTACCTCTATTATCTCCACACTCTCCTCCATCCTGCATGTAAATACCTAATTAATCTTCATACATCTCCGTCCTTTCTACAGATGCTCTATACTCTGGTTCCTTCTTACATATTCAGTCATCTCTCACTTCCTCCGTTATCTGATGATCTCCCAGTTAGGTGGCGCACAAGCCATCCTCATGCCGGGCATCTCGGCTTCCCACAACCTGTGCCTCTGTTTATCCAAATCATGCATGAAGCTTTTCTCAGTTTCTTTACCACTCCCTGCCTCCACCAATTATTCCATAGGACTTTTATTATGCTTTTCAGCAAATCATAGCTTAATTTGTAAAGATCCCTTTATCTTTATAGGTATTTGTGAGTGTGTGTGCATGTATGTTTCCCTTTGAGGGCAGGAATCACATCATACACATTTTATAGCCCATATGGCACCTAGCACAATGTTGAGCATGTGATTGATAGAGTCGTCTGACCCTGATCTCACTCCACCTTGTCGTCTGTCCTTTTCCCCAGTAGGAACTGTTGAATGATTACCATCCTTCTCATGTCCTATTTTACAGAGGAAGCAAAAGATATTGAGTGAGAATACTTTCATGGTTCTTCAGTATCCTTCAAAATCTTCCTCTCCCTTCATCAATACCTTCCTCCATTCTGTCTGTTAAAAGGCAACTATAGTCCTAACATGTGTCAAGGTTAATCCCTCTACTCATGCATTTGAATCCATTCTCAGTTGCCCAAATTTTGCTTTTTCAGTTATTTCCTTTTGTCTCTTATATTTTCAGGCGCATTCTCTCCTCTTATATCTTCCCCTAGATGTACATATATTCTCAGGCAGGTCCTCAGCTCACTGAAAGGCCCTTGCCACCCATTCATCCCTTTGCTTTCCTTCCTCCCCTCACCAAGCTTTGTATAAGAACACCAAACCACACACACCACTTCCCTATTTCTCAATCTCTGCCTGATCTGCCTTCCAGGCCCTCTCTGCTACTCAGAGTGCTTTCTAACAAGCAACCAGGATGACACTGCCCTATCCAATGCCTTCTTCTTGGCTCCCACACAATTTGATTTTCCAATAGCAGTCAAGTCCTTTTGGTTCACTCCCTCTTTAAAAAGGTTCTCCTTCCTTGACTTATGAAACAATTTTCTTCTGTTTCCCTTCTTCTTTTGTCCGTTTTTTCCCCCTTTTTTTCTCTTCTTCATTAACTCCTCATGCTCCTTCCTTTGCCAAAGGCAGGATTTTCCAACAGGGATACCAGGCAGTTTGCTGCGGAGTTGATGGGTTTGAATGAGCAGACATATCAATTCCCTCAGCCTTTGGGAGGTTTGGAGGTGCAGGGCTTGGGGAGCCAGTAGCCGCAGCCACAAACAGCCTTGTCAGTTTTGCCCAATGTGCCATGCAAACGTCAGCATTGGGTATATGTACTATGAGGTATTTGGAAAGAGCTGCCCTGAGATTCCATTCTCAACACTTTTCTCCTCTCCAGAGGAATGTTTCCTACCATTTCTCCAAAATAAAATATATTTTAAAAACTTCCTCATTGCCTAGAAAAAACAGCCAAAATCGTTAGCTTGGAATTCAAAGTTTTTCATAATCTGGCCCAATTCTACTTTTTAAGTTGTATTTTTTATTATTTTCTCCCATGTAACTTACTAGCCAGCTATATGTAGCACACTGTAGACCATGCCAGCTTTAATGGGCAATTTTACATCTGAGAGCTTTTACTACGGCCTTACGCATTTCTTTGACTGTTGAACTCTTAAAACCCAACTCTTCTGTGCAAACTTCCCTCAATTTCTTTGTTAGAATGAATAACTTTCTTTTCTGTGTTCTCATGGTACTTTTACAAATACCCATAAACCAGCATTATAAGTCTGATTTGTACTCTCAAGTATTTGGCAACATTAGGTGAAAAGCAAGTTCCATATGTATACAAATAGGTTTTGCATATTGCAAACTTTCCTTTCATTTTAGGACAATTAAACTTATATATAAAAAAGAGACTTTTGTGCAAGATATTTAGGTATTTTCAAAAACATGCCAACTGTAATCCTCTTTATCTCTATAAAATGTGAGTTATAATAACTCTACGACCTTAGTCACAGTTTTCCTGCCTCCACTCACCCTACCTGAGGACCAAGTAGAATAACTCATGTAAAAGTACTTACAATACATGGAAGGCACTATACAAATGTCTGGCATTATTATTGTATGCAGCCTAGCTGTTATAGCCTCAAGAAGATTTGCTTCGTTGTGGCTAAATCCATACATGCTAAATGAAATGTAGCACAGAGGCAATCATTGGATATTTCAAGCCAAATCAATAGTTACATCCCAAATCAATAGAAAATTGAAGCAAATGTATTTTGGTTTAAATTACTCAGACAGTTACTACATTCTACACTTTATTTTATATAGACAAAAATTATGTCAGACAACCATGCTTGTAATATAATCATATATCACAACTTCCCTTGAAAAATAAAAATATCTTAGAAAATTACATTCTCAAACTTTCTAAAACTTATTTCTTTGCCAGGTAGAAAATGTTTGTTCTTTCTAACATCATTACCTTTGATAATGGTTTACATGTTTAAGTTCTCACATATGTAAGTATAAGTTCATTCAAGCCAAATATATTTAACAAATATTTAATAGATTCCAATGTACAAAGTCAGTTTTTAATGTGCCATGTATTAAAACAAATTATCACAAAAAGACTTCTATCACTATAGATAGAGCATTCAAAAGAAGTAGAGGAATATAAATAAACTATAATTGAAAGGATGATAAAATAAAACCTATAGGCAAATTATAATCAGAGAGAGTGTGATCTATGCTGACTTAGATTGGACCAAGTGTATAGCAAGGAAGATATCATAGAGAAGATTGCCTTTGAATTTGTCACCATATTTTACTTTGGGTCTGTATAAATGTTCAAGGTCAAAATGAAAGCAACTTTTGCTTTTCCCATTATAACTATATTTTTCAGCTTAGATGGAAACAGTTCCAGGGCAATTCACCCCCTCCTGGCTTTATATCTATGTGTGTGCATCTTTGAGAAGTGGGATTAGAGAGAAACCTGCAGGCATATTAATAAATAAATTTCACATGCTGTTAGATATTAAGTAAACATACAGATAAATATTCCTCTAGGGGTTATGATCTTATAACCTGGAGATTTCTAATTTGGCACCTGTGACACATAGCTACTTCCCATGGGGGTTTTCAGTAAATTAATTCTCATATTTTCAATTTGAAAATATGTGCAATCCAGGTTTACTTAATGTACTTCATGGATAATTTAATGTGTTACTTTTATAAAAACAAAGTAAATTATAGAATGTTTACACTTTTCATGTCTATTCTTATTTTCTATCATTTAGAACACACAACAATGTCCAACATAAATACCTGGCAGCAAACCATCAAAAACACTAAAGATCATCTAGGTAACTAAAAGGTCTTAAGCTTTTGAAACGCATACATTGGGCAATAAGCAATCACTCACACTCTAAATGTGAATTAGTTACATCTGATAATTTCAGCAAAGATGCAAGGAACGTCTGTCAAATTGATTATCAGAATATTGAAATAGATAGCATTAGTATGCTTGCTATTTTGAGATTGTGAAATATGTATTTGTTCTTGTCCCTGTCTTCCAACATATAAATCCTAAAATCTTTGGAATCTCCAAAGTGGTGTCTTTTTGCATGCTAATGAGTTGACTGGTGGCTGGCAGCCCCTAGGTAGCTTCAGGATCCGGGCTGGGCACTGGAAAATCTAAAGCAGGATTAGAGGATTGGGACTTTCAGCCTCAACCCCCCAAGCTCTGCTGAAAAGGGAGAAACTAGAAGTTGAATTGATCACCCATGTCCAACAGTTTAATCAGTCATGCCTACACAGTAAGGCCTCCATAAAAAACAACAACAACAAAAAAACAGGGTTCAGGGAGCTTCCAGATAGTTAAATTAGTGGAGGTTCCTGAAAAGTGGCACACCCAGGGAGGGCATGGGAGCTCCATGCACCTTCCTATACCTCGCCCTGTGCATCTCTTCATCGTATCCTTCGTAATATCCTTTATAATAAACTAATAAATGTGTTTCCCAGGGTTCTGGGAGATGCTTTAGCAAATTAACCAAACCCAAGGAGGATGCAGATGGATTGCCAATATCACTGGCCACTCAGAAGCATGGGTGAAACAACCTGGGGCTTGCATTGGCATCAGAAGTGGGGGACAGTCTTGTGGGACTGGGCCCTCACGCTGTGGATTCTGACACTATCTCGAGGTAGATCGTGTTGTAACTGAACTGGGTTGAATGATACCCAGCTGGTGTCCACTGTAGACTTGATTGCTCATTTGGTAGGAGTGGGAAGAAACCCCTACACATTTTGTCATAGAAGTTTTCTGTGTTGGTTGTGGTGGTGTGAGAACAGAGAAAAAACTGCTTTTTTCCTCAGATCTATGAAAATGGATGGTTTAGAAAAATGATACCAGCACACAATAACTTTAAGTACGAACTTAATTCTCTTGAGTATATTTACCATGAGTATGTTATAAACTATACTTAGATCTAAAGAGCAGCAAATTGTACCTAAGATGGTATGAATTCTATAGAAGATAATAAATGCTTTTCAGATATATGACTTCATCAAATTATTTTAAACCAAAATTTATGTTTTGGTATAAATTTTCTCTTCGCTTTGTTAGCAGGGAAAGAGAATTAGTCTAGATGAATTATAAAAACCACCTGATCTAGTTATTTATTAGCCACAGGCATGAGTATACAGGTTCTCTAGGGTGAATACTAGTAAAATATTCTGTGTTATGCTGCTATACTAAGAGAAGAACAAAGAGCAGAGTCAACTCCTGCCTCCCACCATTTCACCACTCTTCTGGCACATGCGTAGACAAGAAAGATAGCAAGAGAAAGCATCCAATAGCTAGGGAGGACAAGATGTAGGGCCAAGAAAAGAGTAAATATGAAACAAAACAAAAAACTGGCAGAGTGGGAAAAATGTCAGTAGTTAAGAGATGTTGAGGAATGACTTTTTGAGGCAAATCCTTGCAGAGAAGTTTGCTTACATTTAGACAGAGCATTAAACTTGTAGTCCAAGAGCTACATTCCACTCCTTTTTGCCATTTAGTTAGACAAATCACTTACATCTTGTGTCTCCAGGTAACTCATCAAGCAAGAAGAGATAATAATATTCTCTCTTATAAAATGTCATTAATACAAATATGAGCACTTCACAGACTGTTATGTACTACACAAATGTAAGCTATTTTTCTTGCTATTAACATTATTTATTTATTGCTATTATAAGTCCTCAAAATATGGTTAAGCATGACAGTTTTTGAAATTGGAAGTTTGATGCTTCTAATTTATAATTAATATGAGGGAAGATTATTTGTCCAGTGGTATAGGGAGCCCCAAAGTGTCAAATTTTGTGCTGTAAGCCACTGATACTCATTGAAAAATATTGAGCAAGGACATAAAGCGAACAGATTTATATTCTAGAAAGTTTGAGGATGAATCAATGATGAGCAACATTAAAAGAAAATAGATCAACCAAAAGACAATTCAAGTAGTCTTGATGAGAGATAATAAAGGCCAGAAACAGAACAGTACCGGGCACAGAAAGAAAAAAATCATAGAAAAAGGACTTAGATAGAGTTTAATGACCATTTGCATCTACATACTGAGCATGGGACAGGGAGGTATCTAGAAGGACTTTCATTAGTTCTAATTTACTAAGAGTTTTATCATGAATGAAGTTTGAATTTATCACAGATAAAAGATGCATTTTTTTCTGCATCTACTGAGAGAATTACAAGATTTTTCTATTTTAATCTATTACTGTGGTAAATTACACTGAGTGATTTAATGGTAAACCGTCCTCCCTTTTGTCTCTGTGTGTCTCTTTATCTGGCAGACCCTCCTGACCTATACGCTGTGTAATAGTATAGCACTTTCTTGAGTTCTTTGAGGCATTCTAGCAAATTATTGAAACTGAGAAGGTTGGAGGAACCCCTGAATTTATAGCCAGTGGGTCGGAAGTGTGAGTTTGGGAGACTTGGAACCCCCAAAGTGCTGTTGGTGTCTGCAGTAAGGGCATTCTTACTGGGAACCATGCCTTTTCAACCTGCAGGGTCTGTGCTAACTCAGGTGGTTAGTGCCACAAGTGAATTGCAGTCCACTCTTGATTCGTTTTGCCAGAGGTGATGTATCATTCTCTTTTATATATTTCTGAATTTTATTTGTTAATATTTGGTTTAGGAGTTTTGCATTTATACCCATGAGTCGAAGGGGTATATATTTCAGTTTTCCTGAAATAGCCTTGTCAGTTTTTTTGTAATGGTTCTACTAACCTCAGAAAATGAGTTGGGGAGTGTTCTTTTTATTTCTATTCTCAGAAAGAGTTTGAGAAGATGGAATTATTTCTTCTTTGAATGTTTGGCAGAACCTATTAATGAAGCCCTCTGGGACTGGAGTTTCTTTGTGGGAAAGCTTTTGATTAATGATTTAATTTCTTAATGTCTATGTGTATAGTATTTACATATTCTCTTCCTTCTGGAGTCACTTTTGGATGATTATATTTTTTTGGAAATTTATTTATTTTATCCAAATGTGTGAATTTATTACTAAAGGTTGTTCATATGATCCTATTAATATCTCTTTAATATTTTTAGGATCTGGAGCTATGTCCCCATTTACTTCTTGATATTGTTTACTTGGGATTTCTCTCTTTTGTCATAATTAGTCTAATCTGAGAAATGATCAATTTAAGGAGTCTTTTTAAAAAGCAATTTTTGGCTTTTCTGATCTTCTTTATTGTATGCTTTCTACTATAATAATTTCTGATTCTATTTTTGATTTTGCCTCTTTTGTTTCTACTGTATCAGATGGGTTCAAGTTTGTAGTTCATTAATTTCCAGGATGCTTTCTCTCTCTCTCTCTCTCTCTCTCTCTCTCTATATATATATATATATATACACACACACATATAAATAGCTATATCTATAATTTTATTTATAATATATTTAAAACCTTATAAGTGTATACATAAAATTATAAATATGTATATAAACTTATTCTCTATGTGTGACTTTTGCTGCTTTTCACAAGTTTTGAGATAAGCCAAAATTTCTATTTTTACAATTCAGCTAACTTTTTGCTATTTTCTTCTCTGACAAAAAGATTACTTAGAAGTCCAATTCTTGATTTCCAAATAAATATTTTTCTAGTTATCTTTTTTCTATTTAATTCTAGCTTAATTGCCATTATTTCTGTTCTTAGCTATTAGGTAAGATTGAACTTATGGCCCAGAAAAAGGTCTATTTTTATAATTGTTCATGTGTGCTTTAAAATATTGTTTATTCTCCAGTTACTAGATAGAGCATTTAAACATATATAGGTGTGTATGTATACACATATATATACATACACATAAATATTTGTGTGTATATACTATCTACATATACTGTTTATAGGTATACATCTATATAGACACAATGATAGAGATATCCAGTTTATGATTTTTTTATCAAATTTCCTATATCTTGAATGATTTTTGTGACTATTTTCCTTACTATTTATTGAGCAAAGTAATTTGAAAATATTACATTCTGTTTCTCCTTATATATCTGTTATGTTTGCCTCACATATTTTCACAATTAGCATTTATTATATCTTGTCAATCAAAAATATTTTACCTTTAAAGTCTATTTAGTTCTGGTATCAATTATCCAATACTAATTATTTAATTAGTATCTGCTTGCTGTATGTTCTTATCCTTTTTCTTTTATTCTTTCTATATGTTTTAGGCGTGACTCTTGTGAATATCTCGCAATCTCTTTTAATTCTGTCATTCAGTCCTCATTTTTAAAGTAGAAACTGGGTTTCTTTAAATATAATGAAATTACTGGCTCCATTTTATCATTTTTATATGTTCCACCTAATCTGTGTTTCTTCTTGTCTCCTTCCTTTCCTTCTTTTGCCTTGATTGATGTTATCATTCCACATTTTTCTTTTCTTAACTTGTTGACAATACTACTCTCCTGTCTTCCACCTTCCATTATCTATTCAAAAGTTAGTCTTTAATCTTTGGAATGTATCTTCCCTTTTTCTCTAGCTGTTTTTAATTTCATTTTATTTGCCTTAATGTTCTCTAGTTTTACTACAATATACTTGTATGGATTTCTCTTTATTTATTCTGCTGCAGATTTATTGAATTCTTAAATCTGGATTGATACAGTAGTGATCATTAGTGATACATTAGTCAGGATGGTTTCCATTTTTTGACTGTTTTTTTTTTCTGTTCTACATTCTAGAAGCCATTTCCCATCTTCCAAGTTACTAATTATCTCTTTAGCTATGCTTCACTTAGCGCAATTACATTTATAGACATTTAAATTTGAATTATTTTTATCTCTAGAAATTATATTTGACTCTTTTCCAACTCTACTATATAGTTTTTGTTCTTTCATGTACCCTGGTGATATTATAAAGCTTATCTTTTTCTTCTTTAAACCTTGCAAATATCATTTTAAAATGCTTATTTATATCTGATACTTCCAAAATCTGGAATATCTTTTCAAGTTTGTTTTCCCTGTTACTCATTCGGATTCTTTATATTTTTGATACCTAATTAGTTTTTTTGTTTTGTTTTGTTTTTGTTTTTACATTATTACTGCTCTCATGAAGTTTTTTGAAAAGATATTTTTAGAACTAGAATACAGAACCTTACTCTAGAGGGTTTGCATTTGCCTCCGCTAGGCACTAGGGGGCACTACCAACCTAGGAGCACCACAAACCAAGGCTTGACCCTTTGCTGATGTGAACAAGGCTGCAAACCCACGTGAGGGCCAGCCCGTAATCAAAACCTCTTCTGGATATTTAAAAATTTTTTTTTTCGTACTCTATTTAGTGCAAAGGTATCCTCATCCTTTTTTGTAATCATCTTCAAAAACAGTTATGTTGGTTTTCTTTTGTTTGTTTTTGTTTGTTTTGCTGATACCCTGAAATCTGTTCACTGCCAAACCAAAGAAGTAGCGAAAATCAAAGCCCAAGTTGGACTAAATCAGCATATGCCCTAGTAACATAAATAAATAGATAGATAAACAGAAGAATAGATAGATATAGATACACACACACATATATAGACATATAATGGAAGAATATATATGCATATATATTCCACCATGAAAAATCCCATGTCCTTTAGTAGTCTATGAATATGTAAATTTTTTTTCTCTCAACTATAAGGTACTTTAGCAGCTTGAAAGAACCTGTTCACTTTTTCAAGAAAATCTATTTTATTGTCTCAGCAGCTACCATCTTCACATAGATTATCAGTAAGACATTTTGGTTTACCACATAACTTTGCAAAGTTTTCAGACACACATATATGTCTACTAGTATTTGGTGATCAAAGTGAAACACAACAGCTACAAGGCATTTATACACACTGGCAGAGCAAAGAATTTTAACTCTATATCAAAGATACATTTTTAAAAACAACAAAAATGTTCTAAAATTTAGCATTTTAGCATTTTAAAGAATGGAGTCAAAATTTACATGCCTGTTATGATTCATTAAAAAGTAGTCAATTTTTGAGTGACTGTGATACTAACTGGAGGGTGACAGCTAAGCCAGAAGAAATGTTAGATAATATTAACATTAGAAAATGAAAAAGGAAACCCCCTTTGAAGATTAGCCTATCCTCCTAATTTCCTTGATAAATTTGGAATAATCAATTTTTTAGACCTATGGTGTCCAGTTGGACTCTTTGAGCCATGTTTAATGATTCCATAATATAATGTTTGAACATATTTAATTATTCCTACTCCTTTACTTTACCAACTTGATATGAGGATTTAGTGAAATTATACACTATCTCTATTTTCTCCACTTAAAAATTGAGTGGGATATAGTAATACAAGGAGATGTTCTAGAGGGATTCATTATTTAACGTTTCTAAAGTCCTACACAAATGCCAAACTCATTACAGTGTGCATGCTAGCAAGTGGCTAGGGTTTAGGAGATAATGCAAGAGCACACATAAATCAAAATTTCAACATGAACGACCTTCTTTTTGGACCAGAGAATGATTAATCACATCACTGACATCGTGTATGCAGGTTCTTGTTCAATAAGTAACAGTTGACACTCTTAGGTTATACCTTCACCCCCTCCCTTTCCTTTCACACAGCAGTGGCAGGGGGTGGGAGAAGACTAACAGTTCTGTGTGGATGCCCAGGGCCTTTCAAATTACAGTCTAGAAAGCACTCAGACTGTCTAACTTTCACCCTACAGGAAAAACAGGGTGGAATTGCTGTGTCATAGTAAATTATTCCTAGCCTTCAGTTGGATTACTTCCACAGATGAGACTTAGAGTATTTTCTACAGACATCAGTCCAAAGTCTTGATAAATATTATAAATGGAAGAGTTCTTTGGATATTTCTTACCATCTCCTGATTCTTTCTAATACCTCTGTGACTCTCATTTACGCTGTTATTAAATAGATCTTAACTTCAGAAATAAACCTATCTATATTTGAAAACATTAACTTCCTTTTCAGTAACTGGATCTTAGAATAAGCTATCAAATCATCTAAATAAGGACTTCATTTGGGCCTTGGTACTTTGTATCAATTCTGACTTTTCCTAAATTCTGTCTGCTTTATGAGAAGTGCGACTATATATGTATAATTAATACAAATCATCCCTGAGAAGGCTTCAGCTGTCCAGTAAGATGGGACACAATATATTAATAAATTTTATATTTAACAAAACCAGTTGTAACCATTGATAAGCCACTTTCTCATGTTCATGGGAGAGTGACCTAAATAACCTCAAATCAAATGCTCACCACAAGATTAGCTTTAAAAAGATGATGGAATTTTTGTTCTGCTTCCCTATTTACCCAGGGCATAAGTTGTGCAATAAAAGACTCTAAATGCTTGCCTTCAGCAATTGATTTAGAAGAGCCTGACCTGTTAAAGGTGAGCATAGCAGTTCACACAGTATAATGGATATGGCGGTGTGCCACCCACAGGAACTTTTTAGTCCAGGAAAATTATTATCCCAGATTTTGAAAGTGTTGGCTACTGACTGCCCACAGCTACATTGCTGTAATAGCCAGGATTCTCCAGAGGGATAGAGCCAGAAAGATGGATGGATGGATGGATGGATGGATGGATAGATAGTTTCAGTATAGGAATTGGCTCACATGATCATGGCAGCTGAGAAGTCCTACACCTGCCATCTTCGAGATGGAGAACAAGGAAAGCCTGTGGGATAACTCACTCTTAGTCCAAGGGCTTGAGAACTGGGGCTTGATGACTGTGGGGACCTATCATGTAAGTCCTGGTCCCAGTCTGAAGGCCTGAAAGCCAGGAGCCCTGATGTCCAAATGCAGAGGAAGATGGATGTCCTAGCTCAAACAGAGACAGTGAATTCCCCCTTCCTCTGCCTTTTTGTCCTACTTGGACTCTCATGGATTGGTGATGCCCACCCACACTGGTGCGGGCAATCTTCTTTACTCAGCCTACAAATTCAAATGCTAATCGCTTTCACAAACACCCTCAGAAATAATGGTTTACCAGCTATCTGGGCATCCCTGTCATCCAAGTTGACACATAAAATCAACAATCACATCCCACTCTCAGACTTGCTCTCTCACTGAAGGGACTGCCTCCCCAAAGATTGTGAGCTCCCTCCTTGGGGCCTCCCCCATCCAGTGACTAGATGGGCATTTCTTTGTGTTAACTTTTAATTGTGCAGTGTTGTGTGTACATGGTATAGTTTGATCTTCAGCAATGGATGAATACAAAATATTTTTAAATGTTTATTGAGAATATATTAAGTGCCAGGCTCTGTGCTAAAAAACTTGCAGGTATTAATATTATGATTTTGGGGGCTCATCACTCTATGAGCCAGTCATTATTGTGTTTACTTTTCAGATGAGAAAATGGAGCCTCACAGTTAATTTATTTGTCCAAGTTCTCATTGTTCTGTGATTAAGCACAAGGATGTCTTCCTTAATTATATCCAAATAGATATTTTTCAAGTCAATCAAATAAATTATGACAGACACATCTAAATCAGTCATTTCCTGATGTCCTTGAATTTAGGGGAGTTTTCTCAGGCAGAAAACTTTAGAAACCTCCTTGATTTCTCTCTTTCTCTCACATTTCATACTCCATCTGTCTGGAAATTCTAAGGTAAATAGATCCAGAATCAAATGATCCTCACTACCTATACCACTGCGATCCTGCACCCAGCCACCATTGTATCTCATAAAAATTATTGCAGTAGCCTCCTTTGTCAGACAGGATTATCCAAAGTAACAGAACCAATAGGGTATACATATATGTGTGTGCATATATATACATTATAAACACACATGCATACATACATAGGTGTGCATATATAAACACATATGTACATATACATAAACATATTAATATATATAAACTCACACTATATTAGATGACCCCCACACACATTATTGACAATAATCTCCTTTTATTAAAGTCAACTGATTGTAGGTGTTAACCACATCTACAAAATGCCTTCACAGCAACATCTAGAAGAGTGATTGAATCCATAAGTGGGCACTATAGCCCAGCTAAGTGTACACACAAAACCAGCCATCACACCTCCTAACTGGTCCTCTTGCTTTTCCCTATCTTCTACTCCCTGTAGTTTATTTTCAGCATAGCAGCCAAAGCGATTCTTTAAGATATAAGCCATATCATGGTATTCTACACACTTCCCCATAGCTCTTCATATCACTATCGTACCAGACGCATTCCCATTTTAGGGTCTTTGAGCTGTTTATTCTTATGGCTTGAAATATTCTTCCCCCAAGATGTAGACAGGACTGATTTCTCCCTCCTTCAAGTTTTTGCTCCAGTGTCACCCTCTCAATGTATTCTGTCCTTACCAAGTATTTAAATTCTACCTGACAGGTTCCCTGTCTGACATTATTTATCCCTGTATCCTTGTATACTTTTAGTCCCATAGAATTTATCACTTTATAACATACTTATGTAATTTACTTTTTAATATATCTGTTATCGATTGACTATCTCTGCCCACCAGAAGATACCCTCCACAAAGGTGGTAATCTTTGTTTATTGGTGTCTGACTTAACCCAAGTGCCTAGATCAGTATCTGGCAGATAGTAGCTGTTCAATAGACACTGGTTTAATGAATAAACACATTTACACTAAGGATATACTAATAACTTTTTGATTATTTATTGTAATACATCTAAAAACAGCTTCATTTTTTATTTGCTTCCTTTTTGTTGTTCACCCTGTTCTATAATTCCCCATTTTTAGGTAGATAATATAATGTTTTTTGTTGTTTTACTTTAATAATATTTCTACTTTTTAAGGGAAAAGATGTAAAGAATTTAATCTACACACCACATATATATTAAGTAGCTAATTAGAGGGAGAATAATTAAGGATGTATAATTAATTAAAGAAATTGGATTAGGGAAATTAGGTTTATTGCATTATGAGTGGAAAACACCCATGGACTTGCTGAGGTGACCAAGCAAAAGAGATACATATTTTCAAGGCTATAATTTTAGAGACTTTTGCTTTGTTTCAAGTATGATACTTAGCCTAATATCTATTATATAGTAAGTTTTTCAGATTGGCTTAAATAGTGATAATCTTTTTATCTTCTTTTTCAGATGACTCATTTTGATTGATGCATGTTATAATAGCTGAAGGTGAAGTGTATGGAGCGAAGATAAGATTTGTCAAGCTGGAGTACACCTAGCATCTTTTATTACCTATTTCTTCCCTTTGTATCTTCATTCACGGGGAAGTTCAAAGGAAAAGTAGAAGCAATAAACTCATTTGATGAATTTTGTATCGCATTTCAGTCTTAAATTTTTCTTTTTCCTTTGAGAATGACACTTGGAAGATGCCTCCTAGCTTCAAATTTGAAAAAGAATGCTCTTCTCAGATTCTACAAAGTGTCTTGAGTCATGCCAACCACTAGGAGAATCTGCAATATCCTTGGTGTTGCAAAATTCTCTTCTCTCTGTAACTCTCTGATCAGGGTTATGTAGAAATGTGTCTGCTATGGAGAAGATAAGTAACATCTAAGAAATACTTTTTTACTCTATTAAAAGGCATATATATATTTTGGAATTGATTATAATGCATATAAAAATAGGTTGCTAATACAAAAAAAATAGCAGTAAGAATGAAGGTCTAAAAACATTCAGCCTTTGTACGTCTTTAGCCACATTGCCCACATTCACTATATTAGAGCTGTTATTTAAGGTCCTTAAATGTGCCAGTCTTTTTTCTCCGATCAGGGCCTCTGCACACTATATTTCCTCTGCCTTAAGCACCCTTCTTCAGCAGGCCAAGATAATCTGAACACCAGTATAGATTTCACTTTCTTAGGAAAGCCTTCTTAGACCCCTCTGCATAGGTGAAGTCTCTTATTTTTTCTGAAAGACCATTTTCCTCTTTGTATAATCACATGGCTATGTAGTATAGTTGTTTGTATAACAAATACCTAGGTTGCTATTGGACATTAATTGAAACCAGTCTTATGACTAAAGGATGTAAGATAATCTTGAAACTTGAGATACCCATAATGATTTGGAGAAATGTTCTTAGGTTCTTATGAATAGAGCAGTGACCAGAAGAGCTCCATAATAGAATAGTAATAGTTTGTGCAGAAACGTGCTACTGAGGAAATGCAAGATAGTAGTCATGATGTTCACACGTAGGTAGCCTTTTTTCCATAGGTTTGGAACCACGTGAGTAACTAATGGATGCTATGATCACATGACCACTGCCCTATGAACAGCTCTCTATTGACCAACAAAGAGATGCTTGATTTATGGATAGCATTTCTGAGGTGGAAAATAGTACCCTGTTTCAAAGACTGTTGCACTCAAACCAGTAAATAGAAAAACTGATTGAAGAAGGTAAGAACAAATCAGTTCAATGAGTTGATTTGCATGCTGTTTTCCTTGTGATGATGAAAGAATTGAATAATGATAAAAGCCCAATATGTTTGGGTTTTTACTGACTCATGAGTGGTGGCCAGTGGTTTGGCCATATGGTTAGGCAGATGGACAATAGAAAACTGCATCACAAAAGGGATGCCAATACAGGGCATGGTCCTGTGGACATACTATGGGAATTTCTGGGGCACATTAAAGTATGAGGTATTACAGAAGGTATTGGGGAAGTGATAAATGAGGAAAACAGTGAAAAAAAATATTAAGGGCAAAGGGAACAGCAAGTTCAAAATCCCTAAGACAGATGCATGCTTGGCATGATCAAGGAATGCCAGTTGGGCTATAGCTGGTACGTTGTCAGGGAAAACAGTTGGCTGTGAGATCAGACAGTTTGCAAAAGCCTGCATTATATATGTCCTTTGTAATCCATATTAACAAATTTGAACTTCATCCTCTGCACTGGAAAATCACTGGAGAGTTTTGAGCAGAGAGGTAAAATGACTTACATTTTTAAGGGATTTCTCTCGCTGCTAGTTGGAAAATAGACTGTAGAGGATTATAGCAGGCACAGTGACGTTTGCAAATATTTACTGTGCCTCTACATTTCTTAGCCTCTGAAAAGTTAGAGAGTTCCCATGGCCACTCTCACTTCTGACAAGACCTGCAGGGTTGGGGGTTCCCAAGATTACCCTCAAGTTCAATGATTTTCTAAAAGGATTAGCAGAACTGACTGGAAGTTGCTATATTCATGGTTATAGTTTATTGCAGTGAAAGGACACGGACTAAAATCAGCCAAGGGAAGAGGCACATGGGGCAGAGTCTAGGAGAGTTCCATGTACAGCTCTTCCAGCCATCCTCTCCCAGTGGTGTATGTGTGACACTATCTACTCCCAGAAATGATTTGTGACAATACCTATGGAGCATTGCCAACCAGGGAAGCTTACCTGAGCTTTGGGAGACACAATTCAACCTATCAAATAGGAGCTTTGTTTTGCTCATTGCCTATTCCAATGACGAGAAGAATTCCTGACAACTAATACCTACTCAATGAGTATTTGTTGAATGAATGAATTCAACAAGTCAAACATAAAAAATATCTACTAGAGATAGAGGTTCAAGAGACAATCCTCACTATCAAGAAGCTCACATTCTAGTGGAAGAAACAAGTCAATAAGCTCGATGATGAGTGCTAGGCCAAAGGCATACGCTAGCTGTTATGTGGAAACCAAACACTAGGGCATGGAGATCAAGGAACACACCATAGGGGAGGTGATGGCTTATATGAAGGGAAATCTGGGAACTGATCGTGGGGAGATGGAAGACAAAGAACATTCCACGTAGAGGGAATAGTAGTACATGCAAATGCAAAGAAGAAGCAAAAAGTACGGCACATGCAAGGGACTGCAAGTAGTTGGATAGGGAACCAATAAGGATAGGGAAAAAGGTAATACTGGGGGTGAGTGAGAATGCAGACCACGAGGGGCGTTGCATAAGCAAAAGAGTTCTGATTTCATCTTTAACAGAAGGGTAAACCATTAGCACCTTTTAAAGTAGATGAATGACATATTGATGCGCCCTTTTAGAAAGATTACTGATAATAGCATAGAGAATGAATTAGAAAGAAATGAGGAAGACTAAGAAAAGTAAACTTTTGAAGTATAATCAAGTGGAATAATTAGTAATCAAAAGGAAAAATACTGAGAAGGTGACAGGATGGTGAGGAATGATGAATGGAAATGAGAGCTGTGTCAGATGGAAAATTAATAAGTCAAGATGACTTGATTTGATATAAAATAGGAAGAAGAAATCCAGGCTGGCATCCAAGTAGCTGGTGTCAGCAACAGATAAATGGCGGTACCACTCACTGAAAAAATATATCTTTATTGGCAGAGTTCAAATGGGAGAGAGACAGGAATTTCAGTGCATGAAAGAGGAAGGAAGAATCATTATTAGACATCTTAATTCCAAGCTGTATTTTCTAAGAGTTACATCCCATAAGTAACCAATGTGAAATTTGGGAATTCAGGGCAATTGTGGTCGGAAAACCGTGAGAGTATGTTTCAAATATCTACAGTGTGTCAGATATTTTTAGATCACAGGAAACACAGAACTTTACCTTTTAGAGTTTAGAAAGGTAGCTCTAGTGCTATTATTCAAGAACCACTTTCATTCTTTTTTTGCAACTAATTTAGTGCATTCACTATATTTTTCTTTTGTTTCTTTATATATATTGCCCTTCTTATTAATATAGATGCCCAGGACATCATAATTTCAAAAATGTAAGTTTCCTCATTTAAAAGTTTTAGACTGGAACTATCTTCCATTCTTTGAGGTAGATGTACAGAAGTTGTCAAATACCACACACACACACACACACACACACACACACACACACACACTGAACTAACCTCAACAGACCTAGTTTTCATTTAGACCACCTTAGCAATGAGCATGGATTGCTGCATGCAAGATTTGACAATGACAATCAGTATCATGGCAACAGCTGAAACAAACAGGTTAACTGGCCAAGAATGCAGCTCATCACTATGGTTTTAAAGTTTGGCAAAGTATTAATTTTGCCTTTATAGGAAGCTCCATATTTTTTTAAGCCTAGAAAAAGAAAAAAATATGATAGAGATTGCCATTCCCTCAGCAGGTACCCCTTCGTATCACTAAAGGCTAGGGGACTTTCAAATGGCCAACATTCCTGAAATTTCAGGATTCTCTGGCACAGATGCTTTTGGCAGTATCAATCTCAACCTCTTCTCTTCTATTTGAAATTTCCATTGTACATTTCAAATTACCACATAGCACCACAGTGGCAAATGGAAGGTCATGATTCTTGAAAAATATACAAATAATAGGAGGAAAGGGCCACAAGGTCAAAAGATATTTTTCTGGAGAATCTTGCAATGTACCAAGTGATGCCTTGGGAGAAAAAAAAAAAAAAAAAAGCAAAGCTGTTTAAAAAGACAGCAGCTGCTATAATGCCGCTTCATTACAGACCCAGTGGAGCAGAAGCAATGCATCCATTTTGCCTTTTTCTTCATTGATGATATCAATGGAGCATTAATGGAATTCTTATAGTCTACTGGTACAGTATAAATTTAGCCTAAGTAAATCTTATATTGGCTATATTATAATGCTTTTCTTAATATTAGAGGAGAACCTCATTGATTTACTTTTTATATAAAAAAGTTGCATATAGAATATATCTTCAGATCCCCAATAAATAAGTCATCAATACCGTTTTTTTAAATTCTTTTTACCAATAGAAGAATAGGTAGAATTTAAGTCTAAATTAAAACTCTTTATTAACAAGGTTGTTTCACTGAAATGCCACATGTCCTTTCTCCAGATAACAAAGTCAGGGTGCTTTGATTGTTGTTTCTTTATTGATTTCACTTATTTAATTCTCCGTTAACAGAAAAAGCTTAGTTTCTCTTTGTTCTTTTATTTTGTTAACAAAGTAGGTTGTGCTTTCAAAACCAACAAAATTATGCAAATTACTTAGCATTTATCTTGATTTTTTAAAATCATGTCCAAACTATGATCTTAGGGTTGTCCATTTATATAGGAATTTTAGGACTAGCCAGGAACCCAACCCAGATGTTTCAAGTGGATTTGAAAATGGCAAAGTGCTGCTTGTTGAATCTGCCTGCAAATCTATTTGCAAATGCAAATCCTCTTTCCAAACAGATCAGAGTTTTTTTAGGTCCAACAAAAATCCTTGAGCAAAGCAAAATGCTGATGGAATGTACATGTGGCACTTCTATGGATTTCTATCCACATGCTTTTGCATCTTCCCTGGGTACTTTCAGAGAATGGTAGGATAAGAAAAAATGCAATGACACTTATTTTCAGGGGATTCTGAAGGTATCCTACTGCTATTTAGGGACAGCAGAAGCTGAGGCCAATTCAAACATCTCCCTTTTTTCTCTACACAAAGTGATTCAGAACACACCCTACGTCTGCTTTGCTCTCATGATGCATTGGTCTGTCTTGCAAGGCAGTTTCCATTTGTCCAAAGCTTCTGAGACTCTCTTTTGCATGCCTTTCCTTCTCGCATGTTCCTCCAAAAGATCCATGTCCCCAGGGGCCTGACCGTAAGTACAGCTCTCCACTGATGCCTGTTGAGGTCAGCAAATCATTCTGATTTGTACTCTTCCTTGCCATCTGATAATAATAATAGCAAACACTTTATAGCACTGTCCATGTGTATTAACTCATTTAATCGTTAACATTATTCCACCACGTGCACACTAGTTTCCTTCTCCATGTCCTGTGCTCTTCTAATATAACAAACATATTTATACTAAAAGGTTAGTAGTGGGAATAAAGAGCATATTTGGCTTGTTTCCTCTCAAATCTGTCATCTTCTCACCTTGCATTCACCTTTGCCCTTAATCAAGGATGGACTGTTGCCATAGGCTCATACCTGACACCTGCCATGCTCTGGACTTGCCCTCCTTTATGTCCATGCCTCCACACTGTTGCTAAAATGACTTCTCCAAACTACAAATCTAACCTTGTCGTTATTCTGCTTTTATGTTACTCTACCACCTACAGAATAAAGGCCATGATCCTTAAAATGGAATATAAAGCCCATTGTGCCCTGACCACGTTGACTTCTCTAGTTACTTTTCCTACTACTTTGTTCTTATAACTGATGTTTTAATCCAATCCCTCATATACAATATTATTGCATGCCTTTTCAAAGCATGTTAATATAAGTTCCATGAATTTGCCCGGGATATCTTTCATCCCCCTACCATCCACAGTCCAACCTCTGTGCCCCCAACATACACACACACACCCCCTGACACCAGGCTGGCTTCTGCTGTCCCTTTAAGAACCCAGATAATGGTCACAACTGCTGTCTTCCCCAATACTGTCTCCAGCCCCAGACTGTAGTAACTTGGTTTCCTCCGTGTTCTTTCAGTACATGGGCAAATGTTTAAATGATCCAGTTAAAGATTTGCCTTCTTCATTATACTATGAGATCTTTAAGGGCAGAAACTGTGTCATTATTTTCCCCAGAGCTCTGTGTTTGCCACACACACACACACACACACACATACACACACACACACACACACGCAAAGGCTCTCAACACATGTTTATTGACTGAACTAAATTCCTGCAGGAAGGTACTTGATAAAAAATAGTTCTCAGAGGATCATGGCTTCGATCCACAAAAAGGAATTTGTGAATGAAAAACATATCCATAGGTAGAGGTAAACAAGACATTTTTGGCCAATGGAATCTTTTCCCCACTGCCTTCCAAATATCTGAGAGGGTCATTTAGTCATTTTGTGAATAAGGTTGATTGGAAGTAAAAGTCGAGCCTGTAACTACCCAGGCAAAACCACAGTGGAAAAGAAAGATAGGGAAAAAATCTAAAATCTAAAATCTGACAATTAGAAGCCTAGTATCCTAAGAAAAATTTTAAAAGTACAGATTTATTTTTAAGTAAGGAACTCTTAGGCTATGTTTAACATGATGCCAAAATAATGGGTGTGTTCCATCAAAATAATATTCTGTTCATCTGTAATAAGTCATTTATAGTGATATTTTATTGTAATAAAGAGAAAGAACCAACTAATTGATTGAATTATTTTTTTAGCTCCCATGAGGAGCGAACAAGGAACCAAAGCCTAATTTTATCATTTTAGGGAGGAAAGAGCTTTTCTTTTCTTTTCTTTTTTTTTTTTACACTTCATTGATGATTTTATTTTCATTTGACAAGTAAGCAATATTTCTGATTCTGGCATTGATCTGAATTTCTTTTTTTTTTTAATTCTTATTTCAGCATATTGTGAGGGTACAAAAGTTTAGGTTACATATATTTTCTTGTGATGTTGAGATCAGTACAGTAAAATGGAGTTGTCCAGGGGCAGCGAGAGAGTATAATTGTAGAGATGGAATTTGAACATTATGTATTTAAGGCAAGAAATATTGTACTGAGCTATGATTTGGGGGAACTTTTCAAAGTGATTTAACATAGTGAAAACTTTTTCCATCTTTTTTGCTAAGGCTGAATTGTAAATATTACTATCTCTTGGGCCCCAAAAAGTAAGTAATTGTGTTCAAAGATTTTTGATGCTTTAACCTCATGTGTTTCATTAAACAGTGGACATATACTTAAAACAAACCTCTGCCATTTTCCAAATTGGCCCACATATTAAAGAAAAGCAATATATGCTTTTATTATCTTTAAGCCTACTTTAAATGAGACATTTAAATTTGGAAATGCTAGAATGTGGTAAGAGTTCAGACATTCACAATTCAAATTTGACTTTTTGCAAATGCTTATTTCCAATGTATAGCAATAATATTTTATGCAAATGCTAATCAAAATTTGGTGATAGAAGTAATAATTGTAATGTAACTTCGTTAGAAAAGTTATGATTGTGATCAAATATTCTTAAGAATTACTTCTTATATTCATTATGCCAAAGTATTGATACCCACATAAAATTCAGGTTTTTTTTTTAGAGATTTAAACATTATCAAGAAATGAAAAGACTCTATTCTTCCATAAACGTTAAATAAATATCTTGTTTCCCTTACAGATCCAAGAAATTTAAGTAGACAGCATTTCATAACATGATTTGTGCTAGTTACAATCATGTCTTTTTTTGAAAGGAAACTCTAAAAATTGTTTGAATCTAGGAATGTTTGCTGTTCTTATTTCTTTGAAGCAATATTAGACTAATTTTGAGTGTCAAAGTTGGTCCATCATGTGGTTTTGAGTATTAAAAGTAAAACTAATAAAAGTAAATATTTTGTGGTAATACAATACTTTAAAAATAAAGACACATTTCAACCAAAAGTTTTGTTTCCTTTTGAAGTTAGAGTTAATAACTCCCCCACATAAAATAGCTGTCTATTATATAGTAAGAGTCTTACCATTCTTACTGAAGTAGGCTCATTAATAACAGAATGAGCACAACTAACTTACTGATAGACATAATGCTTAGATTTTAATGGTTTGTTACCCATTTCTTTTGCAGTTTATACCTACACAGAAAATATTACTGAATATCTTCCTACATATGTAAATGGTTCCCATTCTCCAGAAAACAACAGCCATTTTGTGGAGCAGAAATAGTTCTCAAATGTCTGTTTTAGTGCCCTCTCAATAATAAGAAATATTGAAGAGCTGGCAGAAATTACATTGATCAAGTATTAAAATACATCTATTGCACAAAAAGTGCTTTAAAAATACACGGCACAATTAGAAGTGCTGGATTTTTTTTTTTTTTTTTTTGAGACAGAGCCTCACTCTGTTGTCCAGGCCAGAGTGCGGTGGCATCAGCCTAGCTCACAGCAACCTCAAACTCCTGAGCTCAAGGTATCCTCCTGCCTCAGCCTCCCAAGTAGCTAGGAGTACAAGTGAGCACCACCATGCCTGAATAATTTTTTCTTCTGTTTGCAGAGATGGGTTCTTGCTCAGGCTGGTCTCAAACTCCTAAACTCAAGGAGTCCTCCCACCTCGGCCTCCCAGAGTGCTAGGATTACAGGTGTGAGCCACCACACCTGGCCAGAAGTGCTGGATTTTTTTCTGAAACTTAGACAAAATTAAAATACCAGATATTTTTATCTTACCAAGAATAATGTAGTATTTTTTCATTTTTATTAAATGAAAAAATAAATAAAAATCATTCAGTTTACTAAACTGTAAACCTACTAGTGCAAAAGAATGACTCCATCAAAGGCTGCTTGATCAACATCACAGCTATTACAGGCAAATTATAGGGCAAATATAATACATTTAAATGCAACACCCAAAAATAATAACTGTATTTCTCACTACAAAGAGAAATACACTTCTTCTACCCCAAACCCCAGACTACTATGTGTCCGAAAACAAAAGGTCAGGAACTAAGTACTTCAGTGACACCTTTACCTTAAGGATCAGAATTGGAGTTATACTTGAGGTCTTAGGTGAAATGAGTTTGACGGATTAGGTTCGGTTACTGGCTGTCAGTACACTACATAAAAAACACTGCACATACAGAGCTTAGTGAAACTAGCTGTTTTCTGCACAGGAAAATTCCTTGATAGAGTTAGCATGAAGACAAATGAACTGTTATTCCCCAAGAAAGGTGTCCCTTTAGGTTAGGTTTGAGGTGAGCAATACCAAACAGTAAGAGCACTTGACTTCCCATGGCTGACAGACTCATTACCTTTGTAAATATTGAGTCTTAGCTTTGAATCCTGGGATTATTCTTTGAATTTCTAGAGAGTGCTAGTAACTAACCAATTACCAAAACAATAAAGAAATTAAAACGGGAGAAGACAAGAGTAGTGTAAACAAGTTTCCTTCATTTTCCACCATCAAACAAAGTTTAAACTTTCTCCCTTATTATTACATCCTTATCCTTTCCATTTATTCAAAGCATTTAAAATGTTTTCTTATAATTCACCAAAACAGAGATCTTATGAGATTTTTTTATTATTAACAAGTAAAAAAAAAAAAAAGGGGAGCTCAAACAGGATTAATTCCAAGATGGCAGTGGCATGATTCAAAAATGTATTTGTCACTGTCCAAACTAGTGCTTTACCACAAGTGTTTGTCACATAGAATTATCTCTCTGTAATCTATCTATTTTGTTTATAATACTATACATTGTTTCATATGTATTATGTATTTTCCCTTATTCTTTTTCTATTATTTTCTTTCTCTTTGTACCTTCTAATAACCTCATTCAAGTGTTTAGCACTAACCAGGAGATATATATGACAGTTTGTATTTAAAAACCCTAAACATTTATAATATTCTCACTTATTTGCTTTATACAAGTATACCTCAGATATATTGCAGGCTTGATTCCAGACCACCACAATAAAGCAAATATTACAATAAGCAAATCACATGATTTTTTTGGTTTTCCAGAGCATATAAAAGTTATGCTTATACTATACTGTAGTCTATTAATTGTGCAATAACATTATGTCTAAAAAAACAATGTACAGACCTTAATTTTAAAATGCTTTATTGCAAAAAAATGGTAATGATCATCTGAGCCATTAGCAAGTTGTAATCTTTTTACTGGTGGAGTGTCTTGCCTCAGAGCCATGTTGATGGCTGCTGACTGATTAGGGTGGTGGTTGCTGAAGATTGAGGTGGTTGTGATTATTTCTTAAAATAAGGCAACAATGAAGTTTGTCACATTCATTGACTCTTCCTTTTGCAAATGATTTTTTTGTAGCATACGATGCCGTTTGGCAGCATTTTACCCAAAGTAGAACTTCTTTCAAAATTGGAGTCACTCCTCTCCAACTCTGCTGCTGCTTTATTAACTAAGTTTATATAATATTCTAAATCCTTTGTGGTCATTCCAACAACGTGCATACTATCTTCACCAAGAGTAGATTCCATCTCAAGAAACCACTTTCTTTGTTCATCAATCAGAAGCGACTTCTCATCTGTTAAAGTTTTATTAAGAGATTACAGCAATTCAGTCACATCTTTAGGCTCCATGATAATTTTAGTTATCTTGTGATTTACACCATATCTGCAGTTATTTCCTATGCTGAAGTTTTGAACCTCTCAAAGTCATCCATGAGAATTGGAGTCAACATCTTCCAAACTCCTGTTAATGTTGATATTTTGACATTCTCCCATGAATAAAGAATGTTCTCAATGGCATTTTAGAATGTTGAATTTTTTCCAGAAGTTTTTCAGTTTACTTTGCCCAGATCCATCAGAGGAATCCTAATGAGAGTTAACATAATTTGTAAGAGCTCTAGGATTTTCAGAATGGTAAATGAGAATTGGCTTCAGCTTAAAGTCACCAGCTGCATTAGTCCCTAAAGAGAGAGTCACCCAGTTCTTTGAAGCTTTGAAGCCAGCCCTTAACTTTTCCTCCCTAGCTATGAATGTCCTAGATGGCATCTTCTTCCAATAGAACACTGTTTCATCTATGCTAAAAATCTGTTTAGTGTAGCCACCTTCATCAGTGATGTTAGCTAGATCTTCTGGGTAACTTCCTGCAGCTTCTACAACAGTGCTTACTGCCTCACCTTCCACTTTTATGTTATGGAGATGACTGCTTTCCTTAAACCTCATGACCCAACCTCTGCTAGCTTCCAGCTTTTTTTCTGAAGCTTCCTCACCTCTCTAAGCCTTTATAGGATTGAGGAGAGTTAGGGATTTGTTCTGGATTTGGTTTAGGGAATGTTGTAGGGGATTTGATTTTTCTGTACCGACCTCTGAAACTTTCTCCACCTCAGCTGTTTTGCTTTGTTATCATTCATGTGTTCATGGGAGTAGCACTTTCAATTTCGATATCTGAAGGATATAGCATTGATTAACTTGGTATGTTAGACCACCCTTGCATGCCTGGCATAAATCTCACTTGGTAATAGTGTCTAATCCCTTGATTATAAAGCATTGCTGCTAGTATTTTGATAGTATTTCTAGTATTTTGCTGATAATTTTTGTCTATGTATTTATAAGGTTTATTGATCTGTAGTTCTGTAGTTTTCTTGTACTGTCTTTGGCTTTGGTATCAGGATAATGCTTTTATTAGAGGACAAGTTAGGAAGTATTCTTGCCTCATCAATTTTATTGGAAGAGTTTGAGATGGAATGATATTAATTCTTCCTTAAGTGTTATGTACAATCACCAGTTAATGTGGCCATTTGGTCATAAACCTTTCTTTGTTGAGAGATTTTTGATTACTGATTGAATTTCCTTGTTTATTATAAGTGTATTCTTATTAATGCTTTCTCTTTCTTCTTGAGTCATTTTGGCAGCTTGTGTCTTTCTAGCAATTTTTCCATTTCATCCAGTTTACCTAATTTGTGGGTATATAATTTTTCACAGTATTCTATAATCATTTTTATTTCTATAAAGTTGATTGTAATGTCTCCACCTTCATTTATGATTTTGGTAATTTGAGTCTTTTCTCTTTTTTATTAGTCAATGTAGTCAATGATTTACCAATATTGTTAGTCTTTCCAAGGAATCTACTTTTAGTTTGTTTATTCCCACTATTGTTTTTCTATTCTCCATTTTATTAATGTATGCACTAATCTTTATTATTTGTTTCCCTTTGCTAGCTTTAGATTGAGTTTTCTCCAGTTTTCCTACTTCCTTACAGTGTAAAGTTAAGTTATTGATTTGAAATTTTTTTCTTTTCAAATATAGTTGTTTATATATATATATTTTCCTTTGAGCTGTGCTTTTACTGCATCCCATAAGTTTTGGCATGTTGTGGTTTTATTTCCATTGATCTTAAGATATTTTCTAATTTCCCCTGTGATTTATTCTTTAACCCACTTGTAGTTTAGGAGTGTGTTGTTTAGTTTCCACAGATTTGTGATTTTCTAGTTTTCATTCTTTATTGATCTGTTGTTTTTTCCAATGTGGTTATAAAATATATTTTGTATAATTTCAAACTTTTGAAAATAATTAAGACTTATTTTGTGGACTAAGACATGCTCTGTCTTAGTGAAAGTTTTATGTCCAGTTGAGAAGAATGAATAGTCTTCTGTCGTTGGGTGAATTGTTCTGTATATGTCTGTTAGGTCCAATTGGTTTATACTACTGTTCAAGTCTTCTACTTTTCATTAAGCTTCTGGTTTTTTTATTACTTAAAATGGGGTATTGTAGTGTCCAACTATTGTTATAGAACTGTGAATTTCTCCCTTCTATCCTGTTAATTTTTTCAGCTTTATTGAGGTTAACTGAGAAATAAAAATTTTATATATCAAAGTATACAATGTGATGTTTATATGTATATATGTATAAAAGTATATATACACACACAATACACACACACATTCTGAAATGATTACCAAAATCAAATCAATGAACATATCTGTCACCTGACATAATAGTTAACCTTTTGTGTGCATATGTGTTAAGATCTGTTCTCTTTACAAATTTCAAGTATGTAATACATCATTATTAACTATAGTCATCATTGCTGTACAGTAGGTCTCTAGAACTTAAATCTTATAATTTCAAGTTTGTACCCTTTGACCAACATCTCCTCATTTCCTCTACCCTGTTAACCACAATTCTCTGTTTGTGTGAGATCAATCCTTTTAGAATCCACATGTAAGTGACATTATGTAGTATTTGTCTTTCTGTATCTGTCTTATTTCAATTAATATAATGTCCTACAGGTTCATTCATATTGTTGCAAATGGCAGGATTTCCTTTTTCAAAGGCTGAATAGTGTTCCATTGTGTGTTAATATGTACAAAATAGTTTCTTTTTTCTTATTTCAGCGCATTATAGGGGTACAAAAGTTCAGGTTATATATATTGCCCGTGCCCCTCATCCCCCCAAGTCTGAGCTTCAAGCAAAATAATTTCTTTATTCATCTGTTGGTAGACACTTAGGTTGTTTCCAAATACTAGCTATTGTGAATAGTGCTGCAATGAAGATGGGAGTGTACATATCTCATTGAGATAGGGGATTTCATTTCCTTTGGATATATACCCAGAAATGGGTTGCTGGGTCAAATGGTAGTTCTATTTTTAATTGACTAAGAAAACTTCATACCAGTTTTCATGACAGTTATACTAATTTACATTTCCCCCAAAGATGTGTAAAAATTCCCTTTTCTCCACATCGTAGCCAATATTTATCTTTTGACCTTTTGATAATAGCCCTCCCAACAAGTGTGAGCTGACATCTCATTGTGGTTTTGATTTGTGTTTCCCTAATGATCAGTGATATTGAGTGCCTTTTCATACACCTGTTTGTAATTTTTATGTCTTCTTTGGAAAAATATGTATTTAGGCCCTTTGCCTATTTTTAAATCAGGATATTATTAAAATTATTATTATTATTATCATTTTTCTGTTGAGTAGTATGGTTTCCTTCTTTTTTTTGGATAGTAACCTTTTATAAAATATATGGTTGGCAAACATTTTCTCCCATTCCATGACTTGCCTTTTCATTTTGATGATTGCTTTCCTTGCTGTGAAGAAACTGTTTTTTTGATGCAGTTCCCCTTGTTTATTTTTGCTTTTATTGCCTATCCTTTTTGTGTCATATACAAAAAATCATTGCCAGAAATAATATAATGGAAATTTATCCCTGTCTTTTCTTCCAGGAATTTTATGGTTTTAGGTCTAATGTTCAGTAGTTTAATCCACTTTGAATTGATTTTTGTGTATAAGATAAGAATCTAATTTTTTTTTGGTTTTGCATTTAGATATCTGATTTTCCTGACACCATTTATTAAAGAGGCTATACTTTGCCTATTGTGTATTCTTGGTGCCACTGTTAATTGACCATATATATGTGGATCATTTCTAGGATCTCTATTCTGTTCTATTGGTCTATGTGTCTATTTTTATACCATTACTATGCTATTTTGATTACTATAGCTTTGTGATATAATTTGAAGTTAGAAAGTGTGAAGCCTCCAGCTTTGTTCTTCTTGCTCAAGATTGCTTTGGCTATTTGGGGTTTTTTGTGGTTCCAAACAAATTTTAGAATTTTTTTGCTATTTAGGTGAAAAATGCTCTTAGAATATCGATAGAGATTGCATTGAATTTGTAGATCACTTTAAGTAGTACGGACATTTTGGCAATATTGATTTTTCCGATCTACAAACATGGGATTTTTTTTTTTACTTATTTGTATCTTACTCCAATTCTGTTAATTTTTATTTCATATTGTTTGGGGCTCTGTTATTATGTAAGTATATGTTTATAATTGTTATATCTTATGGATGTATTGAACCCTTATCAATATATAACGTTTTTCCCTGTCTCTTGTAAACTGTTTTAACTTAAAGTCTATTTTTTTTAAATATAGCTACTTGGCTTACTTTTGGTTACTATTTTCATGGAATATCTTTGTTCATCCTTTACTTCCAACTTTTTTGCCTTTGTATCTACAAATACAGAATGTATATGTAGACAACATACAGATGGATCATGGGTGTTCTTAAAGACATTCTGCCTTTTAATTGAAGAGTTAAATCAATTTACATTTAAAGTAATTACTAAGGAAGGACTTTTGCCACTTGGCTATTTGTTTTTTGTATCTCTTATATTTTCTTTCTCAATTCCTCCATTACTGTCTTCTTTTTGTATTGAGTTCACTTTTAGCAGTATACTATTTTGTTCTATTTCTTCTTTTTTCTGTATATTTTATAATTGCTTATTTACTTGTCACCTTGAGTATTACAATTAACATCATAAACTTATAACTTAAAACAAACCTAGTGTAAATAATATAAACTTAGTTCCAAAAGTATATAGACCCTCTGCTCTTAGATATCTTGGTTCCTCTCACTTTATATTGCTATTTTCACAGATTATATCTTTATACATTGTATGTCCATTAATATCAGTTTATAATTATTATTTTATGTATTTGCCTTTTAAAGTATATAAGAAAAAAAGGAGTTATAAGCCAAAAGTACAATGATACCAGGTTTTATATTAATCTATATAGCTACTTTTACCAGTGTGCTTTGTTTTTTTCATGTGGCTTCAACTGTCTAATGTCCTCTCATTTCAGCCTGATGGATGGCCTTTAGCATTTCTTGTAGGGAAAGTCCACTAATATCAAACTCAGGTTTTGTGTGTCTGGAAATGATTTCATTTATCCTTCACTCTTGAAGGATGGTTTTGGATATATAAAATTCTTGGTTGACAGGTTTTTTGTTTTTCCCCATCAGGACTTTAAATATGTCATTCCACTACCTTCTGACCATCATGTTTTCTGATTTAAAAGCTCAGATGTTTGTTAATCTTATTGATGTCCTGTTGTGCAAAATGAGTTACTTCTCTCTTGATGCTTTCAAGATTTTCTCTTTGTCTTTGGCCTTTGACCATTTGGCTATAATTTGTCTCAGTGAGAATCTCTTTGAATTTATCCTGCTTGGAGTTTATTAAGGTTCCTATATACATATACATGTGTGTGTACACAAATGCGTGTATGCACACACACATACACACACACATTTCTCATCCAATTTGATTATTTTTAGCCATAATTTTTTCAAACATTTGTTTCTCCTCCTTTCTTTCTATCTTCTTCTGCTGGTACTTCCATGATGTATATGTTGGTGTATTTGATGGTACTCACAGGTACCTTAGGCTTTGTATATTTTTCTTTATTCTTTTTTTTTTCTACTATTCAGACTGGGTAAGTTCAAATGTCTTATCTTCACATTCAGTAATTCTTTCTTCTGCCTGTTCATTGGCACTGAACCCTTCCAGTGATTTTTTTCAGATATTGGACTTTTTATCTCCAGAATTTCTAGTTGGTTCCTTTTTGTTAATATAATTTCTATCTACTATTGGCATCCCTTATCTGTTCAATAATATATATATATACATACATATATATATATTGGGTAGCATATTCATAATAGCCAAAAGGTAGAAACAACCAAAATGTCCATTAATGAATGAATGGATAAACAAATTATAATACATACATACAATGGAATATTATTAAGCAATAAAAGAAATGAAGTATTAATACATTACTATTTGTATGAACCTTCAAACCATTATTTGAATTGAAAGAAGCCAGACACAAAAGGTCATATTTTATGATTCCATTTCTATGAAATACCCAGAATGGGAAAATTTATAAGGACAGAAAGAAAAGTATCCATTGTCAGGGGATGTGGGGGAGGTGGGAAGATGAAGTAATTACTTAATGGGCACACAGTGTTCTTCTGAAGTGATGAAATAGTTTTAAAGCTATAAAGAGATGGTGGTTGCATAACTTTGTGAATATACCAAATGCTACTGAATTATACATTTTAAAATGGTTAATTGTATTTTATATGACTTTCGTCTCAATAAAAAATTATATAAGTTCTGAAAAACACAATTACATTGAACCTAAGAAACAAACATAAAACCTGGAACCCCAAAATGACAGAATACATATTTCCTTCAGGTACATATAAGATATTTACTAAAACTGACAGTATGCTGCACTATAAAGCAAGCCCACGGTGTAGTTTAGCTAAAAATCAATAAGAAAAATATTTTTTTAAACACGCTTTGAAATAAATCTATTTACTTCTAAATAACTAAATAAACTAGCTTCTAAATAAAATGTTATTTTATATGGATGTCTCTTATAACACCCACATTTGCATGTAGCAAATTCATGCTCAGAGAGGCTGAATAAGTGACTCTCCTACATCACATAAGTAGTAAGTGGTGGAGTCAGAATTTGACCCCACATGTAGAAACTTAACTGTTTGGAGAACGACCCTAACAAACGTATGATGTTTATAATCCCCACATAAGTCTGTTAGTTTGTTCAGTGTCTGGGTCAGATCACTTAAGTCAAGCCAACTGAACTATGTATGTCATTGCTCTAAGGACAACCAGGTAAACTATGAGTGTGGATTATGTAACACACAAAACTGATAGCAAGAATAAAAAACCCATTTTGAAAGACATGCATTTTTCTGTTGGCCATGCATAAAAGGAATTTCGGAAGATATTTCAAGTTATAAACTGGAGGTTTCATATTGCTATTAGAAAATTTGTTAAAAGTGGAAATTCAGCAAGTCAAGGGTATCACAACTGAATATATAAGCAGGCACTTTCATTCAGAGGAGAGGCTATAATGATTCTGCAAGAGGAAGTCATGCCCAATGCTTAGAAATGTTTGAAGAAAAATACATCTATAAATGAGGAAAACCTAGTGACCTTATTTAGATTTTTAAAAATTACTAATAAAAACTAATTGTTGAGTTTTTTAATAAAGTCACCACAGTATTTGGGAAGGATTTTAATAATAGGTTTGGCACTAATTATGGAACAGAAAATAATATAAACTAACAATACATAAATACTGCTTTCTAACAGTGCTCTCAAACATTTCCTGCTTCAACCATGATGCAGATAGCTCTAAAATCTCTATTGAGCTCCAACTTAGAGGTATATTTGTGATGACGTATTTGCATTTTTTACATGCAAACCTTTCAAATATAATGTGTGCAGTGAAAGTTCATTTTTTCTACCTGTATCATACTTTTGGTCACCCCTTGATATTAGATAAAGCACTAATATCTAAACTGTCTCCTTCAACATAAAAATGCCAGAAGCTGTCTAGAAGTTTTACACTCTTGTTCTCTCTGTATTCAATGACAAAACCCTGTCTCTGTACTTCTTTTCCTAACCCCTCCCCCATTTTAACCATCTTACTTAAGATCCTCATGATCTTTTACCTAGTCTGCTCTAAAAGCCTTCTAATTGATATACTTTCACTAATCCCTTAAACTTAATTACATTTCCAAATGGATTCCAAAGTTATCACCCTTTAAAAAATATGATCACGCTACTCTACCATTCAAATTTCTATTAATTCCGCATTAGTAAGGATTAAGCCCAAGGCCAACTATTAGACCTCCTCAATCTATCCATATCTTCTTCTTCAGCCTCTTTTCAGGACAATCCTTTCCAGACTCTTCATGCTGCGTTCACACCGAGATTTTTACCATTTCCAACATTCTCCCTGACTTTTTGTGTCCCAAGACCTTTATGCATTTACACCTCCTATTTCTCCTGCATGTGTCCCACCCTACATTTCTGCTTCATGAATTTACCCTCCTATTTTAAGATCTGATCATCTCCTTTGTAAGGAATTTGGTGGCATCTCCTGTGAGAATCTGCCATTTCCATGCCTGTATTTCCTCAGCATTTTGCTCATTCCTAATCATAAAAAGGTAAAACCTAACTTATTTTGCTGATTTACCGTCATGGTTCACTCCCTCACTTCTTTACATCCATTGGGTCTATGTTCAAATCCCCTCCTCTGAGAGGTCTTCTACAGTCACTGTGTAGATCACAGCATTTTCATATCATTTCACCACTTGTGATAGTCAAGATGTATTTATTTTCATTTCTTGCCCCTAGACTATAACTTCATAAAAGCATATATTTTTCTGTTTATCTCTGTATCCCAGCATTTAGAAAGGTGCCTGCATTATAATAGACATTCAAAAGTTATCATTGAATTAATGAATTTGTGAATGTCTACATGAACACTTTTTTGGTATGTAGAACACTAAAGAACCATTAAAGTGATTCAAGGCGGCTTTAATTTAAATTGCAAAAATAGAAAAAGAAAAAGAAATAAAGTGGTAATTAATAAGTCATCTAGTTAATTTTTTAGCTAGCAATGCCAACCAGTCCTTACTGTGAATTTAATTTTTAATTTGTTTAAATTATTCATAATAATAAATTAAATGTAATTAATTTAATAAAGCTCATAGGTTTCTTTTCAGCTTATCAGAAAGGAAAAAATTGAAATAGCATCATGACTTCTATGTCATTGCTAGTTATTCAAAATATTTCAATCTAGGGCTATGGTATAGATGTGTAGAGGAAGAGAAAAGGGTATCTGGTTAGGAAGCTGATACTTTGTTTAGATCTCATGAAGTAGAATTACCTGTATGATCCTCACCAAAACTGGCCTTCTAAGGATCTTACCCATGTATAAATTGGAGAAAATATTACTCAAAATACATCTTTAAGCTACTTATGTTTGCTCCTCTTAAGGCTATAGGCAAATACATTTGGAGGCACAGAAATATCCAATGGCCTATTCATGTTCTTATGTTTGCATTCTACATATGTTATAACTCTACAAGATGTCTATAAATTATAATTTCTGATTACCTTGTTATTTGTGTACATATGGACAACCCATCAACATTGAAGCTTTATTATTTCTTAACTCTCTCAAATTCAATGATTCATTTTTAAGTTAATAAACATTTATGTACTTCTATGTGCAAAGCACTGTGCCAGGCAGTAGGGATATACCAATAAACAAGACACTGTCACTTTATCAAGTAAAATGCCGATTACTGGGAAAATAACCACATTAACAAAAAATATAATGCAATACCAATGGTATGATAGAACTAAGCAAAAGATAAGCATGCAAACACATAGGAAAAGTACATACTGATTCTTAGGATAGTGTCAAGGGAGATTATGAGAGGCAGTAGCATCCAGGCAATAACAGATGGACAATGCATGGTATAGATGCCACCATTCTCCCAATCTCACCAAATGGTTAATCCAGTCGAGTCCAGACTTGTCCTGACAAGTCCTTAATTTAGTTCTGCAGGAAAGCATGGCCAATTTATCCAAATTATCATAGGCTATAAAATTTACTTGCCATCATTCTGCTTTAAGTGGGTATGTGTAGGACAGTAACACATGATGGTAAAGAAAGCAGGGGGTGGGGGCTAGAGGTATAGATAATGGTCCAAAAACAGTGCAGAGGCCAATATGAAAGAAAAAATATGGCATAGGAAATTCCAGTCTGATTGGAGCATAAAGTTAAAGAAAAAATACTGAGGGATGAAGCTAGAGAACTAAACTAAACAAGTTGATGAAGGGCATTGTAGGTGATATTAAGAAGTTTAGACTTGATTATGAGGACAATGAGGAGTGAACCAACTCTTGTGACCTTTCAGTTCTCATTCATTCTTGCTGCACCAGCTCTTGGACCTCATATGCTCTTTTGCTTCCGTTTCTCCCAATTCATAGCCACACCTGCGATTTGGTCTTTATCTTGATGCTATGCTTCACTAGATTTAGTCCTTTCCTCACTGCCATATCATAGTGGTCTCATCTTAAAATTGATGAGAAACAATTTCATTTCTCAATCCTATTTCTGATCTTTCTATATGCCCTGTACTTTATACTTAAAAATGAACTCCTTCTCTTCTGCATTCATCAGTTTCTTATAGTAGCTTATCAACTGCAGTATTTCCAGAGTCATGATTTCAACATTTAGCTTCAGGAAATTCTCCCCCTACTCTACTTGTACATCAGGTACATTTTCTGCATTCTAGACTCACACAGGCTAAAGTTTTGCAAAATGTTTTGCAACCAGATTTCAAGGGTTGACATGGTCCTAGCCTCTTATAACTAGTTTCCTCATCATCTTTACAGGCTCCACTAACAGTTTACTCTCTGTCTGGCAATCTGCCCCAAATCACTACAGCACAATTGTAGCATTTCTTCCCAGGCCCCTCGATCTTTGCATCCTCAGGATCCACCCCATGTATACTCTCCCAGCTTCTGCTAATACATACATGTTGACTAGGTTCTACAATTCCTCTGAAGTTCCTTTCTATCCTTAATAAGCACAGCACTTTCTAAGCTGAATAATGTTGTACTCTAACCCTAGTTTGGTAGCCAAGGAGGGAGGTGAGTGAGGGTAGATCCTGACTTGGAAAATACTGGTTTCTTTACAAAACAGAGTCCTCCGCATTTCCCCTAAGCAAGGTCAAAGAGAAAGCACTGATCTTCAATGGGAACTTGTGGGCATTTCTAAAGCACAAAGGGTTTGGGGAGATTTTGAAATTCAAGGTTTATGAGAGCAAATATTTAATTCCAATTCTCAGAGTCTTGGCATTCTCCCACCAGAGTTAGAAGACTTTCTAGGGCTGAGAATTCAACCTTCTATGGAGCTCTGCTACTGTTATGATTAATTCCTGGGCTTATTCCTCACCTTTTCTGCACTGAAGTTACAGGAGAGGCGTCCATTTATATGTGACTAAGGAAGCCTTCTGACTTTCATACTTCTCCTTCAGTTGCTAAATGGACACTCTCACTCTTTGCTGGCTCTCTTCAGTGACACTGGCCCTCAGAAAGAGCTTCTAATTCCATCATCCTTGTAGTTAGTGCTCCCTTCAATCTCTCAAAATCCTGAGATATTGCACCACCAGGGAATCTCCATGCACTGTTATCTCATCCAAGTTCACGAGTCTTCAAAAACTCCGCTGCTACAGCATGTGCTTTAACCTAATTCCAGTGCTGCATGCAGCTCCAAAATCTTGTTTAATGGTTTGTTTCCTTTAACTATTCTTTGCACCAACTACCTTAGATTGTGCTCCCAGAGAAACAAACTCTGTGTTGGAGATTTGCACACAGAGAATTTGGGGGTTAGAGGCAGTACCTGCAGGATGAACGCTTCTGGAAGAGTAAAGAAAGTAGGAACTTCCTTTAGAACAATTCACTTTATTTAGTTGCAAAAACTAAAAGGACATCGGCAAAAGAGAAGCCTATAGAGAAAGGTGAAGAATTGGGAATACTAATGCAATCCAGCACAGGCCAGCATCCAGGGTTACTAAAGAGAGTTTCTGAAAGAATGAAGGTCTCAAATGTACTGGATCTTAGAGAAATTATAAGTATGACGACACTGGCTCTAAACAATATGTATCACATTTTTGTCTGTTTTCCTAATCCATTTACTGAATGAGCTACAAGATTCCTACTATTACTACTTTTAAATAGATCCCAGAGCAGGAGAGTGTTCTTCAACAGGTTCAAGCATATAAGCTGCCTTACCACTCAAATCTTATGATTTAGTAGATACCAGTAATGCTCAAAGTGTTGGCAGTAAAAAAAGAAACTCCATGGAGTCTCTGGCAAGCCTTAAAAGGAGAATCACAATGCACACTCCTAAGATTCTAGAGTAAAGCCACATCCTCCTTTGGTCATGAATGCTCTCCATTTAAGAAGCAGCGCCTCTAGCGGACCTTTCTAAAGACAAATCATGAGACACCAAGCAACTTGCGCTGTCCACCGGGAATGAGAGTAGAGGGTCAAAGGGCAGATGTGGTATTTTTTTTCTAGGAGGTATTGACAGCAGATTTCTATTTATCACAGAGTTTATCATTTTTTAATTGACTCCTGTATGCAAAATCATGAAGTTGTATAAGGTATAAATGTGAGTAGAAAGGTGAGAATCGACACTAAGTAGCAGAAGGACTGGCTAGCGTTGATCCTGGACCTACTCCTAGTAAGATCTTTCCCCACTGGGCTCTGTGTCATGGGAAGGCTGACATTCACAGGTTTCATTCTCAGGATGCCACATAATCTGGCTTCTAGCTAAGTTCAGCCAAGGGGATATTGGTGAGAGGAAAGAAAGAAGACGCCAGGGTGTGTCTCCTTGCTCTCTGCCTGAAGTGTCTCAGGCAGCAGCTGCTTCTCCTTACCAGCTCCTGCTCCTGCCCACACAGGAAGCATTTGTAGGTGAGCCTGGCCCCTAGGATCTAACACCACGTCCTCCCTTGGATGCTTAGTAGTGGCTTCTGTTCCTAATCTGTAGATGGTCTTACCATTTCCTGTTTGCTTCTCAGCTCTTGCCTCACTTGCGTAATCAATTCATTACATTGCATTTCCTGTGTTGGAATAATTCAGGTGATTTCAGTTTTCCTGGAGAGACCTCTTATGGGTAAAACAGCTATTGATAAAATTTTTTGATACCCAAAAGTGATTTTCACAGTGTAAAAAGAGAGAAGCTTTATTAGTTGGACTGAGTGTCAACACAAGAAAAACTGATTAAATGTTACTGTAAATATCATAATTTCTTTTTCCAGAAATAAAAATTTATTCCTAAAGTCTTAGGCAGGGTATAAGAAAGAAAGGCGGCATTATGTGATTATAACTACAACGATTAAAGCAGAAAATTAGAGAGAATATTACAGAAATGCAGATTGCTAATCGCAAAAGTAAAAATTCACTTAATTCAAAAACATTCATTTAATTCAAGCACTCCTGTTTTCTTTTGTTTATAATGATAGTCAATTTGATTAAAACTATTAAATTCCTCATTTTTTAACATGTAACATAGGCCAGCTAGAGTATTGGCTAGTATTTGAAATGTTATTCTAGATTGTATTAGTATTATGTGGATTAAAAAAATAATGTATGTAAAACAGCAAGGTACATTATTGCTATAATGAATTACCTCATAAAGGAAGAACATTTTCTTGTTTTTCAGATAAAGATATAGAAGTATGAAATACGTATAAAATTTCATATTTTGTTTCTTTCTAGCTCAAGTAGAGAAGAATTAAAGAGTATTTTTCTTGCCAAAAAATCATCCATTAACTGAAAGAACGTTTATGCTATTCCACGATTTTACTCATTTTGAGATCAGTAAAGCTTTCGGATCTCTATACTTTTTTCTTATAGTTTTTTTAGTGTATATATAAAAAACGCCTTAATCCTTTATTTTTCATTAGAATTATGCAGATTGTTAAAACATACTTACTTCCCCACTGATTGCACAAAGTGTCCTGATAACTGGAAATAGAGTACAACAGTCAGGGGAGGGGCCTTGCAAAGACTGGGCCTGGAGAGGAGAAGGAAGTTGCAGACATCAGAACCAATGGTAGCTACTCCACTCCTCACCTGGGAGAAAATGATTAGGGAGGCTAAAGGAGATAACAGTAGAAAAGGTACTCAAACAGTAGCAATATTTTTCTATTAACAACAGAATTAATTGTATCGACTTATGTAAAATTAGCAGTTGCATTAAGAATATTTGTTACGTTAAATATATTCTGTTTACTTGTCTTTTAACATTGCATACTATTTTAGAGTTTTATTTGCATGTTATTTTTATTGATTTATTTGAATTACCACCTACTTCTGAAGGCGGAATTCCCAGCAGTTTAACAAAATATATGAAAAAAAAATGAAAGAAAGTCTACAAAATATAAAGGGTAAAAGCAAAGGAAATACCCCATTTCAAAATGTTCTGATTTAGGAAAGATACACATATTGAGTTCAAAACTAACCTTTAAGCGTTCCACGGAAGGCTGTTTGTCTTTTATCACTTTTAAATAGAGACTGTGATGATGAGGTCTAGACATACAGCGTCATGATGTTAAATTTTACAAAATAGTGAGAAATGGTTTATAAATCTCTTAGGCTTTTTTTTCCTAAATGCTTTGTCTCAGACATGCCTTACCCATATTGATTTTTCTAATTACAAAATTAATACACAGAGCTTCCAATTCTATATGGTTGATTGAACACTGTTTCTTAAACTTTACTACCTGCCAAAAGTAAAAAGTTTAAACTAATAAAAATCTTAAAAACATCAAAGAGGTGCCTAGGGAACAGACAACAGCAAATGAGATAGGTCAACAAATTTTTGGAAAATGAAAGTAAATGGAAGAGTGCTAACTGACTAAGTAGACCAGATGAAGTAGAAACGTATGTGCCTATCGTAGGGAAGAGTGAGGAGAAACAAGCCCATTTTCCCTGCAGAACACTGGAAAGTATCAAGTATAAACAAAGGCAGGCGCCATAAGGGCTTATAACAAGAAAATCAGCTAAGAGTTTATACAAGAAGCAGTTGGGCTTTCGGTTAGGTCTTCACCACTTTGAAGGCATCCAGCCCTCCCAATCATTAACCTCCACCCAGACAGCCCATTTTCACCCCCCACTCTTCAAAGTCATGGAACCAGGGGGCTTTAGGGCCAAGGGCAGAGTGAGGGGCTGATTTATAAACAAAAAAGAAAACTAGTGGTTGAATCAGTCTTTGAGGTTCTCCAAACAACATTCTGACTTTTGACCTGTTCACCCCAGAGTAGAGTTTATAGGGGAGCAGTGAGTTGGAAATGTGTAGAGTTCTGCAATGATTGCATTTAGTGAGTAACAGTCTCTGATTCCAGACATCCTCTGGTGTATGAACCTCCCTCACTATGGAGAATTATCCCCTATCCTTAAAGCCTTTTTGATAGCAAAGCAGATAATTACATAGGAAAAATTATTAAAAAAATTTGGATGTGAATCTAAAACTATATTTTACATATAAACATACAGATTTTTGCACATACTGAATTTTTCAAGGGTGCAATTATAAATTGAAGCAAGATGGTATATTGCTTGATTTGGAGTTTAACCAAGAGTCTTTGCCATTTCATAAAAATCACATCACAAGAGCAATGCAACAATTCCTCTTCTGGCCACGTACCCAAAGGAAATGAGATCACTACCTCATAAAATTATCTACACTCCCAAGTTCATGGCAGCATTATTCACAGTAGGTAATATATGACAACAACCTAGGTGCCCACGGACGGACAAATGGATAAAGAAACTGTGATGTGTGCTTATGTAATACATACACACAGTGGAATATTATTCAGCCTTTAAAAAGGAGGCAATCCTGCCATTTGCCACAACATGGATGGATCTGGAGGACATTGGAAATACAATAAGCCAGACACAGAGAGAAAAATATTACATGATCTCACTTAAATGTGGAATCAAAAAAAAAAAAAGGTCAAATATGCAGTGGTTACTAGGGTTAGGGTCAGGGAAGGAATAGGTAGCTGTGGGTCATAGGATACAAAGTAGCAGATATATAGGATGATCAAGTCTAGAGGTCTAATGTACACCATGAGGACAGTAGGTCATAAAATTGTACTGAATATGGGATTGATGCCTAAATGAGTAGGTGTTATCTGCTCTTGATACAAAAACAAAAAAATGGGTAACTACAGGAGATGATGGATATGTTAATTTGCTTCACTAAAGGAATCCTTTTACTATCTGTATGTATCCCATAACATCATGTTGTACATCTTAAATACACACCATAAAATTTATTTTTTTAAAAGGAGCAATGCTGCTCATGGTATTTAAATTATCAATATTGTTCACCAACACACCTGTATCAGTCTGTATTTTTAGATGCCATCTTCACAGAGCCTGTATGTGTGTATGCAAGTATCTATTTCGTGATGTCCACAGTAAAGTATAAGGTACCTATGCCTGAGGACTTACACATTGAAATACGTATTATTTTATTATGAGTCACTTTTTGCTTATTTCTTTTTTTACATCACAATTATGGCATGGCATTGTTATTGGTAAAATCGTATTTGTTGGTAGTTTAAGTTATACTATGATTTTCATTTCAGGATAATAAAGGCAGATTTATAAAAGATTTGCTTTTTTAAAAATTGGGCGTTGCATTTAATGAGGTTGAGAACTGTTGCTCTAGGATGGACTCAATCCTTGAAAATTCTTTCCCTAAACACAGTGTCCAATCACTATTTTATTCCTAAATGTGGACTGTGAGGCAACTGTTATCAGCTATTTGAGGGAAACCTCTAACAAAAAAGAGAGATCAAAACAAAACAAACAAAAAAGTGAAAAAAAAAACCTGGAGAAAAAAATAAAACAATGCAACAAAAACGATAGCTTTCTGAAAACAATGTGGGCATGCACATGTGCATGTGTTTGTACAAACAACAGCAGTTCCTAAACTGTGTGGTCCAGAGACCCTAGGGAGTCCCTGAGGCCTTTTCAGGAAGTCACAAGGTCAAAACTATTTTCATAATAATACTAAGATATTCTTTTCCTTTTCCTTATTTGCCCTCATATTCTCATGAGTGCATAGTGGAGTTTTTCAGAGGCAACACAAGATGTGATAGCACAACAAATTGGATACAGAAGCAGCTATGAGAATCCAGTTCTCTACTGTTAAGCCAGGCATTAAAAATATTTGCAAAAAATATATATTTAACAAGATATTCTTCTCATGAAATTCTTTTTATTTTAGAGAATATAGTTATATTTTATAAAGAAGATTTATGTTAGCATACAATGGGTTTATTATTGTTATTTTTTAAATGAATAAATATTTTAAATACTATTCAGCTTCAATTTCTGATACATTAAATATAAATATATATATATAACCTACATAAATAAAAGCTCTTTGAGATCCTCAATAATTTTTAATATTTGGGCTCTTGAGAATAAAAGGTCTGAGAACCACTGATATATAGCATACAAAGCATATATTATCCATATTATGTACACACATATATACAAATGTATCAAAATAAATACATATGTGTATTATATAAAATCAATATATATATTTAATATCCTAAGAAAAGCTATTGCAACCATGAAATAAAAATGGAATGTCATAATAAAGAAACAACCAGAGAAAAACTTGATATTCCTTGTATATTCAAGATAGAGTAACTAAATTTTTTTTTAAAAAGAAGTCAGACTTGAAAACATAGTTGGGCAAACTTCTCATACTGAAAAGAAAAGACAAACTGGTGGATTATATGAGGAGAGAGATAAAAAAAATTAGAGAATAGGTTCAGAGGTTCCAGTCTCCAGTAATGAAAATTTCAGGAAGAAAAAGAAAAGAAAATGCAAAGAGCAAGAATTCAAAGAAAAAAATACATGAAATTCACAGAACGAAAAATATAAGTAGCCAGATTAAGTGCCAAACACAATAAATAAAAAAAATAACCCATATGCATTATTTTGCAGTCTCACACATTGAAAACGAAAAGATCCTAAATGTTCCAAAAAAAAAAAATTATGAAAGATCAGAGTGAAAATGGCAACATTTGAAACTAGAAGAAAATGAAGAAATACTGTAACATTTTCAGTAAAGATTATGTCATGCTGGAATTCTATATTCAAACTACCAATCAAGTGTGTAGATAAAATAATAACATTTTCAGACAGGCAATAGTGCCAAAATTTCACCTCCCGTACATATTTCTAAGTAGAGTTCTCCGGGAACAGGTAGTAAACCTAGAAACATGAAGGTAATGAATTCAGAAGACAAGGGAAGCAACACAGGAGCGTCACACTGAATTCTCAGGGTCCACAGCAGGCATGGGGAACAACCTGGCCAGAGAAAAGGGGGGCATGGAGCCCCAGGAAATTGCCCCCAGGAACAATAATTAAACCTGTGGACTTTCCTTGACCAGATCCAAAATGATAGTGAGAAGGTGAGGCTGTGGGAGGAATATTGCCATATATACAAAAACTAATCACATTTAGAAATGAAAAAATTATTAGCTGAAAAAAGAAAAGGTTGAAATGAAAGAAAAAAATAATCATCATACTGTACTCTAGACTTATGTGAACAATTTAATAAAAAGGAATTTTGCCCTTTTGAGTCTATTTCAGCCAAAATCTTGTGAACTTTCTGGACAATAGAATACAGCCCAGGTTTATAGACAGATATAAGAACAGTGAACTGGTGTGCCTGGAGACCTAGATTCAAATATGCACCAACTTATGTGTATGAATTTCAGAATAGTTTAAGTGAAAGTAGAAAGGTATAATTTCATATTTATGAAATTAAAATAAAATTTCACATACTCTTTTATAGTATAATAATGATGATACTTCATACTTTTAATCAGACAATCTGAAGCACTTTATAAACATTAGCAAATTAAGTCTCACAATACCCCATGCAGTAGTTAAGAATAATCATTCATTATATACTCAATAGTTAAAATGAGACATCAAGAGATTAAGTGCTTTATTTCAAGATCCTGCTTTCCCTGAGTTGCAAGAGAATAGACGGCTACAATTTTCTATATCTTTTGCTATAACTCTTAATATTCTCTTGCCATCTGTGTCACTATAGATAATATGCTGTGTTCTCTATTTAATTTCATTATCTAGGTTGCAGGGTCACCTGGCCACTTTACTGGTTTGTGAAGGTTTCATATTTCTCCATTGGTTGGATGCAAGATAAACCCACTCTTTACCAAATTCCCCTTTAGAGTAGCTTCTCAATTTATTTCTCAATAGAGTTTTCCCAGTGTAAGATACTACCAGAATAGCATCTATATTTAACAATTTATACTTGGAAAAATCCATCAAACATTAATTAACCAAATATTTATTAAACAGTTGTATACCCCAAGCACTGCAGATTCAATTTTTACCATCACAGGTCTTAGTGTCTATCAGGAAAGAAAGAAAATTTTAAAAAGCAATTATAGTAAAGTCAGCTAAGAGCTACTAAGATGTAGTATACTACCAAACAACTATGAACATCACACCTAGATTAGAAGTTACTTCAGCATAGCCTTCCTAAAGGAAATGACTTCAAAGCTGGGGTCTAAATGATGAATAAAAATTAGCCAAGCAAAGACAGATAAGAGAGCTCAGGATAGAAGAAAATACTCAAGTAGCAGCCCAGAGATGAAGGAACCTGCTGTGTTCAGGAAGCTGAAAGATGCTCAGAACAACTGGAAACAGAATGAACACGAGAAGAAGTGGATAGAAACAAGGCTGTAGAAATGGAGATAACAGCATGCTAAGCCATGTGAAGGAATTTAGACTTCTCTAAAAGCAATGGGAATCTCTGAATGATGTTAAGCAAGAAGTCATGCTTGCGTTATGAAGCACCATTCTGGCTGCTGCGTGGGGACACTGGGTTAGAAGCAGGCATACTGGAGGCAGTTAAGAGTGCCCACCATGGTCCAGGCAGAGATAATTGCAGCCTTCACTTCTATGAAAGCAAAGTGACAATGGCGAACAGGAAATATATTCAAGAGATATAAAGAAATCAAATCAAGAGCGATTGATTACATACGAGGATGAATTAAACAGAGAAAGCACAGAAAATTTCCAACTGTATTGCCAAGAGAATAAGACTACAGAAGAAAAGAGAAGTTTCCACCTTTGACTACAAAACAAAAGTTAGTTTTGTGAAATTCAGAAAACAAGAAGAAACTGAAATGCTAGACAAAGGCATGGAATATCGAAGAGGAGTATTGGAGTTAAAATATTTGAGGATTTTACATTATTTGAGAGGAGGATAGAGTGAGAATGAATGACTTTAGACCTAAATATACACGCTTAAAATATAAAGGGAAGCATTAAAATAATAGAAACATAATGATTAACTTTCAAGTCACTGATATCTATTTAATCAAAATTGTTACTTTTTTGTACACTGTAACCAATGAATAGAGCCTATACATTCTTTTCAAGCATACATAAACATAGAACATTCGTGAAAATTGACCATCTGCTGTGTAAACTCAACAGAATACTCACAATGAATTCAAAGGGATAGCATAGTAAGCTCACAGTTGAAGAAAGGAAAGCATAGAGATTCATATCAGAAATTCATAAAGTAAAAAAAAACAGCCAAATAAACAAAAAACAATGAAGATGATCATCATAACTAAAAGGCAGCCAGGTGTGGTGGTGCACACCTGTAGTCCCAGCTACTTGGGAGGCTGAGGTGGGAGGATCACTTGAGCCCAGGAGTTTGAGGCTGCAGTGAGGTAGCTAGGGTCACACCACTGCACTCTAGCCTGGGTGACAGAGGGAGATCCTATCTCTGTTAAAAAAAAAAAAAACCTAAACTAAAAGGTGTTTCTTTGAAGATATTACGAAAATATTTTAGAAAAAAAAAAATGCCCCTAGTAAGACTACTTGAGACAAGTAGAGAAAAGTAATATTAATAGTAATTACGTATGTATCTCTGCACTTTACATTATTTTAGGAAAGGTGATGGCCCTTGAAATTCTTTTTTGATATGGCTTTGAAATTTTTCTCCATAGTTTTTGGCTAGCTTCAGATGAGGTTAAGGAGAGCCTCTCCCTGGTGTTTACATTCTTGTCATAGGAGACATAATATTAGCTAATCTTACCTCTCAATCCAGAAGCCATAATTCAATAGATACAGAAAAAAATAGGTTTATAAGGTATAAGTACAAGAGAACTATATTCTGACACTGGCTTAGTCACCAGGGAGAAGTGAATTTCTAAAAACCCTGACTCAAAAGGTTAAAAAACCTTAGTAGTATCCCAGACCATAAAGACACGCCAGAACATACTAGAGTGTCGTGATTGCATTACCGTTTCTTGCACAAATGCCAATTACTTCTCATAAAACACAGTGTAGAGGAAAGAGTATAATTGTTCAGATGCCCACGATGACTTTGCCTTAGTTTCTCTGACCTGATCCAAAGTTATGGGCAAAAACATCTAGTACCTGTATACCCATTTTTCTTTTATTTTTTTATCTTCCTAACTTCCGTTTCCTCTACTTGTAGGAATTTGTAACACATAGGCTGAGAAGGAAGAATAAAACTCAACCAGTGTTAGCAAGGTGATATTAGGGCAGGGATCACCAAAATTTTCGGTAAAGGACCAGTTTATAAATATTGTAGGCTTTGTGTGCCCTACAGTTGTCACTGTAGCTACTCAGCTCTGCCATTGTAGTGCAAAAGCAGCTTTGGATAATATATAAACAAACTGGGGTGGCTGTGTTCCAATAACATTTTATTTACAAAAGCAGGTGGTGGGACAGATTTGGGCCAGAGGCACTAGTTTGTTGGCCCCTGTCTTAGAGGAATCCAGAAAGTACTTCGGTTTTTAGAAAACAAAAATATCTTCTTTCTCCAAACTTCTGGGATCAAAATTTTCTTTATCAAAGACTAAAGTTTTATTCCAAAGTTGTGGATAATGTTTGAATTGCTAATATTCACAGTAAGGTGCAAGTGACTAATAACCAAGATTTTCCTGAGGAAAAGGCCTTTATGTTCAAGAAGAGGATAAATCACAAAGAAATATGTTACTATCTCCAAAAGTTGGGGGACGGGACCTGTAAATGATGCAACACCACTCAGATCTGAGAGACTCAAGAGCAAAGAAGGCTGCTCAGCACATACTTTGGCCAAAACTCAGGTAAGTGATAAGTGCTTCATGATTGGACAAAGGATCGTATCAAAATAAAATCTAAGGGCCAAGTAATTTATAATGACCGATGCCCACCTTTGCAGTTTACTCCTGCGAGTATCTACTTCTTACAAATCTTAAACACTCACTTAGATATTCAGCCCATGGGACATAAGTTGTCACTGTGTATTGCCCTCTCTTGTCCCCACTTCCCTGCTTTCCTTGTTTGGATAACTTGATCTAACATAATAATCATCCATTTGGATATAACTTTATCTCCCTTACCCCTTTCTCCTTACATGTGTTCAGCCGGCTAATCCACAATTTGAGTTCAATATAACTCCTCACCTATTATATTCTTTATCCAAGCTTCCGATTCTGCCAGGTCTCGCTTTAAATTTCTGACTGCAAACCTCCAATGGGTGCCCACCCCATGCAGTAATCTCTGTATTCTGCAGTCAGTTCATTCTTCTTTTGCTGAGATGCCTTTTCCTTTGCACTCCAACCTCTGACACCCTGTATTAGCTTTGCTATGGTTGTGTAACAAATTACCACGACCGTAGAGGCTTAAAACAACACACATTTATTATCTCACAGTGTTTGCCGTCCAAAGGGCAGGTGTGGCATGACTGAGTTCTCTGCTCAGGCTCTTACTGGGCTGCTATCAGGGTGCTGGCCAGGGCTACAGTTCTCACCTGAGAATGGGGGCGTCTTCCAAGCTCACTGGTGCTGGCAGAATTCATTTCCTCGCAGTTCTAGGTTGGAGGTCAACATTTTAGTTCTGTGAGTCAGCCAGGGCCACTCTCACCTTCTAGAGGCCACGGTGGTTCCTCACCATGTGGCTGTCATGGGCAGTTTACAACGGGAATGTTTGTTTTCTTTGGGGTCAGCCAGAATATATCCCTCTGATTTCCTCTTCTGTGATCAAATGGGAAAATAATTCTTCTTTTAAAGGGTTAACCACATTGGGTCAGGTCCACTGAGGATAATATCCCTTTTTCCATATAGCATAACACAGTCACAGAAGAGGTATCTCTTTAAATCACAGGTCCCACCCATGCTCAAAGAAGAGAGAATTATTCAAGGGTAAGCAATTGGGGATTACCTTAGAATTCGGTACGTGATAAAACTTGGTAAAAATTTGACCCTTTCACTGGCAAGTCTACCAACCTACCTTCAGCAAACCCCTTCTATATTTTGCCCTCAGACCTGTAGCTATGGATGAATTGCCCATTCTCCTATTTAAGGGCAACCTTGTCTTTGGTTCATTAGATCTTATCCCAACTCACCTACTTAAGGTCTTTGCTATTCTCATTATCCCACTTTTACCCTGTGCCATCTGTTTTATTACTTCTTGAACTAGCTGATTCCTATCCACATAAAAACAATCTATGATAGAACCCATCTAAAAACAAAAATTCTCTCTTGACTCACATTCTCTTCCAACTGTTGAGCCCATTTTTCCACTGCCCTTTAAGGCAAAAATTAGTAATCTAAGCAGGTGGTCTCAATTTGTTCACTGATCATTCTCTCTGGAACTTACTCAAATTAGGCTTTTCTTCCCACCCTATTAATGAAGGTATTAACAAAATCCTTTTGCCAAATGCAATGATCATTTCTCAGTCCTTATCTTACATGAACTCTATTTTAGTCCGCTTTGTGTTGCTATGAAGGAACACCTGAGGTTGGGTGATTTATAAGGAAAAGAGGTTTATTTGGTTCACAGTTCTGCAGGCTGTACAAGAAGCGTGGTGCCAGCATCTGCTTCTAGTGAGGGCCTCAGGAAGCTCCCACTCATGGTGGAAGGTGGATGGGAGCAGGTATCATATGGCAAGAGGAAGGAAGCCAGGCAGAGAGAGACAGAGAGAGAGAAGGTGCCAGGCTTTTTCAACAACCAGTTTTTACAGGAACTAAGAGTGAAAACTCAAACATTACCTCAAGGACAGCACCAAGCCATTCATGAGAGATCCAACCCCATGACCCAAACACATTCCATTTGGCTCCACCTCCAACATTGGAATCACATTTTAACATGAGGTTTAGAGGGACAAATATCCAAGCCGTAACAGACTCTCAGTAGCATTTGTCACAGCTGATCACTTACCTCTTCTTTTTTGTTTTTTTCAGACAGAGTCTCACTCTTTTGCCCAGGCTAGAGTGCCATGGCGTCAGCCTAGCTCACAGCAACCTCAAACTCCTGGGCTCAAGCAATCTTTCTGCCTCAGCCTCCCGAGTACCTGGGACTACAGGCATGCGCCACCGTGCCTGGCTAATTTTTTCTATATATATTTTTAGCTGTCCATATAATTTCTTTCTATTTTTAGTAGAGACGGGGTCTCGCTCTTGCTCAGGCTGGTCTCAAACTCCTGAGCTCCGATCCGCCCGCCTCGGCCTCCCAGAGTGCTAGGATTACAGGCGTGAGCCACTGCGCCCGGCCCACTTATCTCTTCTTGAGACAATTCCATCTCCTGGGTGTCTGGATCTCACTTGTCCTGGTTTTCCTCAATGCGTTTCCTTCAATTTCCTTTGTGATTCTTGCTCCTTGTCCAGACCTCTAAACAGTATACTACTCCCAGTGTATCATTTATATATTGCTACAGTAATGCTCACTGAACTCTACTGTAAAACACAGGGTAAATCAGCAATAACACATCTCACTTACCTGTGGGGTTTAGTTGGCCTCTAAGACTGTGCTCAGAGCTGGGCTCACTCATGGACCTGTCGGTTGACCCTGTATCTACTATCTCTCTTTTGGGATCAGAGGGGCTAGCCTGGGCATATCTTTTCCTGGTAAGGGTAGAGTGTAAGAAGCACAAGCATAAATGTACAAGTGCTTTCTCAAGCCTCTGCTTGCATCACATTTGCTGGCATCCCATTGGTCAAAGTAAATCGCAGGGCTGAGCCCAGAGTCAGGGTGGGAGAAGCCCACAATATACATGGCAAAGACCATGGGTAGAGGGAGGGGTGAGGATCTGAGACCTTTAATGCAATCAATCAGTTACAGCAGGGCCCTTTCTTCATACCTCTTTTTCTTCTTTGTCTATACTAACCACTTAGGTGATCCTGTCTAATTTCATCACTTCAAATATCAACTCTATTGTTGACTTCCAGTATCGATTTACATCTCCATCCCTGAGCTCCACCCTGAGCTCCAGACTAACTTATCCAATACTTACTTGACAGCTCCATTTGGATGTCCAATAATCTCATACGTAATACTGTACCTCCAAAACAAACACCTGATTTTTCTATCTGAACTTACCCCTACTTCATTGTTCTCCACCTCTATACATAGTATCATTGTTAACTACTTGCTCAGGCTAAAAACAATGACATCATTTTTTACTTCTCCCTCTTACATATTTATGAGCAATCTATCAATAAATTCTTTTGGCTTCACTTGCAAAATATATCCCTTATCTGATCCCTTCTTCCCAGTTCCACTGAGGCCACCTAGCCTAAGCACCTTCTTCTCTCATTTCATGATAATTACTTCTATCAAGCTGCTTCTACTCTTGTCCTGCTATAGGATTTGTCCACGTATTAATCAATATGATGTTTTTAAAACATAAAATATATAAAATCACCAAATGGTAACCTTCCATTCACACCAGAATAAATGGAAAATTACAGAAAGGCTTACAAAACCCTTCACAATCTGGCCTTGGTCTAATTTTCCAATATTATGTATGATTCTTCTTACGCTTACTAATTCTATTTTACCTATAATGATATCTTTACTGCTTTTCTAAACCAATAAAAATACTCTAATGTTATGGTCTTTACAGTTCTTCCAGGAGAGCTCTTCCTTGAGATACATACGTGATCTTTTCCTTGCTTTCACTGAGATGTCTCTTCAAATGCCATCCATCTCTCCAGAGAAACCTCTCTTGTTCATGCCATCTAAATGAGAAACCCCATTATTTTCCAACCTTTTATTTTGCTTTGTATTTATCTACAGCTCTACACTGATTAATATCATGTTACTTACTTACGTGTTTAATGTCTATATCCCACAATAGAATGAAGGCTTCACTTCTATTTTATTCACTGTTATATTCCCTACAAAAAGAATAATGTTCAATACAAGAGAGTATTCAAACCATATTTATTGAATTTTGAATGCTAAATAATTTAGATAACAGTGGACTAATAATCCTTTTCAATCTGCAGGGCATCCCTGCAACCTTTCTAAACCCTCTTATTTACACTATTGATCCTGTGGGTTGTAACAATAATATGTAATTATCAAAGATTAATTATAAAGAATAATATAATTAAAGGATAATGTACTCATAAACATTCTACTATAAACATATTTTATATACTTCTCATTTTTCCTAGAAATGAAATTGGTGCATTATA